>NC_060167.1:9695707-9700688 GCF_021292245.1 Micropterus dolomieu | reverse complement strand
TAAAAAATGAATCCCAAATAGGAATTGCACTAAAGGTTGTGAATAAATTCTCTGAAAGCTCAGGATTGAATCTAAATTTATCAAAATGTGAGCTGTTTTCTCTTAAAAATAAGCACTCGGGTCAAATTTGTGGGATAAATATAAAGAATTTAGTAACCTATCTTGGAGTAAAAATGAGTCATAATCATAAGTTAATGACAGAGAGTAATCTGTCTTCACTGTACGACTCTATTAATAAAAAGTTTGATTCTTGGCTTACAAGAGATATATCCACATATGGCAGGGTTCTTCTTTCTAAAGCAGAAGGTCTCTCACGAGCAGCATATTTATTTACATCTATAGAAATAACTAAATCACAATGAGCCAATCTAGACAAACTACTATATAACTTTATATGGAGGAAGAAGCCCCATAAAATCAGGAAAAACATCTTGACCAATAAAATTGAGGAAGGGTAATTGACTTCTCGCTTTTCAATGAAATATTAAAAATTAACTGGTTTAAAAGATTTTTGAAAAATCCAAACAGTTTGTGGAACATTGTTCCAAACTTTATTTTTGAAAAACTTGGTAAAATCACATTCTTGCTTCAGTGCCCATACTCCATCAACAGACTGCCAGTCAAACTGTCAAACTTCCATAAACAGGCTCTAACTTGTTGGTCACTTTTATACAAACACAATTTCTCCCCTCACAAATGTTTTATCTGGAACAACAGGAACATCATACATAGAAACAAGACTCTCTTTATACAAAACTGGTTTAAACATGACATTGTACTAGTAGCCCAACTGTTAAATAACTCAAATCAAATTTTAACATATGAAGACTTTACTCATAAATTTAACTTCCATCCTCCAAGAAAAGAATTTGACGTTGTGACCAGAGCTATTCCCAATGGGATCATAACCTTACTTAGAGGTGAGAAAGATTTGGATCAAATGAATGTAATTTTGTCCAGCAGTGTTTCAATAAATGGTCTATCTTTTCTAGACAGAAAAGTCAACAACAAAGTAATTAAGAACCTTTTATGTCCAAAATCTATCCCTGCATGACAAAATGGACCCCCCGGTATGAAAATATTAATTGGAATAGAGCATGGAGTAACCCACAGAATTTTTTAATAACAAACAAAGTTAAAGAAATATCATCCCTGTAACGAGATTATCTCGAAATTTATCCCTACTGTAGATGAAAAATGCTCCTTCTGCTCTCTGGAAATAGAAACGTTGGACCATTTATTCTATAGCTGTTCATACAGCTCCTCTCTGTGGAATGATATACAAGGCTTCATTAATGGACACTTTGGCTCAAATATAAAAATATCCAATTTTGACATTTTATTTTATTTCTCTGATTCAAACTCCTCTGTACAATACATAGTCAATCTATTAATCTTGCTTGGAAAATTCTTCATTCATAAATCAAAATTTATGAAGAACAAACCTCTTTTCAATGTTTTTAAATTTGACTTATATAGTAAATTATATATATATTATAATATATAATTATATATATTATATAGTAAATAAATTATATAGTCTGTATTTCTGGACTGAAGAGTAAATCAGCATCAAAATGTTTACAACTTTTATCTGATATAACTTTATAATTAATTTAACTGATATTTATTGTTTGACACTCTGGCTGTATACTTTATTTTTGTTTTATAATTTTTTTGTTTGTTTCTTTGTTATTTATTTTTTCACTGTCTCTGTTTTTTGTTCCTTATAAAAACGTGAACTGTAACTATACAATTCTTGTAATAAAAAAAACAAACAAAAAAAAACAAACCTTGGCACGACACAGCAACCGCTGAACAAGTGTCAATGTTCGTAACGCTATTCTATCATTAAATTCTCAGTAATGTTGTAAAGTTTTAACATAAATCAAGATACATCTGGCTCGTGATGTACAGAATATTCTTGGTTTGTGAAACTTAAAATCACTTTGGAACAAATAAAATATACAACAACAGTATGAATTGAAACACTGCTTTATTATAATCATTACGCTATTTATATATTTTATATATATATAAATATTTACAGTATTAATATACTATAATATTATATAGTTACAGTATAAAGTAAATATTAACGCATAATGTACACTGATTGGTACGTTGACACTTATTTATCGGCTCTTTTTTTTTTAATGGCCGAGATAAATGTCATCACGTTTTGTGCGCGGTGGCTTGTGGGACGAACCATATATGGAAGTTCACTTCCGTCAACTTCCGTCACGTTTGTCTGGTTTGTCTGCGGGCTGCAGCTGGACCCTTCTCCTCTCCCCAGCGGAAACAGGATCTGACGTTACCCAGGGTACCCTCGGGGTCTTAAAAGTATTAAAAAAGTCTTATTCTAAAAATAAGGCCTTAAACGTCTTAAATTTCATTTACAAAGTAGTAAAGTTTGTTTACAAAGGTCTTAAATTTGTTATTGTCCTTTCGTAGGATTAAATAAATGCCGTAACGTCATAAATAAATACTTTTTTGTGTCTGACTTTACAATTTACTCCGTAGGTAACATTACTGTTTACGTCAGTGTTCAGCTTTACGCTCTGAACTGTGGAGTGTTCACGGTGCACGAGCTCTGGCATCCAAGCGCTGGTGCGAATCAGTTAGTTGTTAGCAGAGCCCTTTAAAGAGACCACACATGTGGTGCAGGCGGGTGGGGGGCCCACAGATCTGAATTTTAAACATATTTTCAAGAGGAACACACTTTCCAATGAAAGGCTGGCCAAAAAATGTCCACAAGGTAGATGATTGTAGCTGTTATTGTCAAACATATATGTCCTCCTTTTTAAAAAATACTAATGTAACCACATCCACGTGTCAGTGTGCTGTGCAAATATTGTAAATCAACGCATTTATTGTATAAATTACCAGAAATCGCTTAAAATCGCCGTTTTGTCGTTTCTCTCGCTCATTTTGAATTGCCCACCTAGGACTTCCGGGAACTATCTCTGTCTCCATGAACCACGTGATGATGCATTTTGGACCCCCGCTGACGCGACTCTCTCTTTAAAGGGCTCTGGTTGTTATGAAAGAAAACTAAACGTCTCTGACGGGCTACAAACAAGCTAACGTTAGCTCATCGGCTCAGAATGGGCAAGTGTGTGAAGTTCAGAAGGCCAGAGACACGGACAAGTTGGCGGACGAGGCTGAGGGCAGTGGCGCTGAGGTTAGCATAACAAGCGAGCGCTAATGGAACCGAGGAGCTGGAAGACCACCTGCAGGTTACTGTTCAGTTAACGTTAGAACAGCAACGGAGAGACAGGTGTGTTTGAGACGAGGACCGTGTCTGTGTGTCAGTGTGGCGCCGCTGTTGCAGTTCTGTGAATGGAAACCTCCGACATGCTAACATTAAACTTACATCACCCCGAGGGGCCGATCACCGGGAAGAGGAAAAAACAAACCGGAGCCCAACTCCTTATCCCCGCTGCTTTCAAGCCAGTGCTAAATAATACAATCAAGCAGCCTTTAGATGCAAAACCAGAACAGGATGAATAATCACTGAAGCAACTGGCATATTAAATTTCATTACCTTATCCAGCCAAGGTGTAACTAACTGTAGCAACTCATACTGCACAATTTATTTTGTATTTTTGATTTCACCCCATAAGAGTTCTTGGTGCACAAATATTGTATTCATTTCATAGGTGTCATTTACACTGGGGACAAGACTCCATCACTTTTCTTTAAAGCATTTGTTGAGTATGTTTGTAACAAGAAATGTTAAAAAAAGACAAATCAAAATGTTTTGAGAAAGGTTTATTTGCACAGTACGAAAACATGCAATGCAATATAAAAGAAACATAAATGCTCCGTACTTGTATAGCACCTTTCTAGTCTTTTCGACCACTCAAAGCGCTTTTACACTACATCTGCATTCACCAGTCACACACTGAGCCTAAGTGCTCAAACAGAAACTAACATTCACACACTGGCAGAACAGCTGCCAGGGGCAATTTGGGGTTCAGTATCTTGCTCAATGACACTTCGACATGCAGCCTGGGCGAGCCAGGATTGTGTTGGGTCAGATGTACGACCAGGCTGAGCCAGTTAGGCCTGGTCCCCACCTTCACCAACTTAATAAAACTTTGTCAAAAAATACTCCCCACAATAGTCAAAAAACTTGCAGACAAGAACTTCTCTGGAGACGGTCAAGAGTTGGTGCAAAAGAGTTTATTCCAAAACAGGACACATAAACCTGTACAACATCCCAGCAGGCCGGAGGATGAAGTCCATCCTATGGTCTGCAGATATCTTCTGGGCTGGTTTGCCCCCTCCTTTCCTCATGATGAACTTCTTTTCCTCTGTTGTTGTGTTGTTTTTAGAAATTAACACTGTTCCCCAGCTGTCATTTATTACTGTATTGTTAACTTTCTACATCTTTATACTACTGGACAAGAAGTTCATCATTTACATTTCAACTTCAGTCTAACCATATTTCTTAAAGGTTACGCATGCTTAATTTGACACACAATTATATTTTTTAAACAGTTAATATAAGAATAACATAAGTAAGTAAGTAAGTTGGTTTCTTACAGCAATCTTGATGTTATGCTGGCTGCTTTCTGCTTATCATCTCTCTGTCGTGTTTTTATCAAGCATCTGATGGTTTTTTGGTCATCCTCTGTCGCTTTTCTGAAAAGCAAGAATTCCTTCAGCAAGTTCACTCAAAGTTCACACAGGTTATAAGCAAATTCACTCAAAGCTCACACTGGCTATAATAACCACAGGCTGGTTGACAATCAAACCCCTTAATCAGTAATTAAGCATGTAGTCTTAATATTAGCAGATTAACACATCAGCAGTTCCTCATGTAATCACAACAGTAGATAACAGCAGAACAAAGCATGCACTGTCACAGTGTCGGCAGATCTTGCACACCCGCAGCCTCTCCTATGGTCATAATCTACAGTAGATGACAGTTGGACAAGGCAAACCACCTGCAGCCACTTCCTGCAGTCATTCC
>NC_060167.1:9669597-9695607 GCF_021292245.1 Micropterus dolomieu | reverse complement strand
CTTTGGCTCAAATGTAAAAATATCCAATTTTGACATTTTATTTTATTTCTCTGATTCAAACTCCTCTGTACAATACATAGTCAATCTATTAATCTTGCTTGGAAAATTCTTTATTCATAAATCAAAATTTATGAAGAACAAACCTCTTTTCAATGTTTTTAAATTTGACTTAAAAAATTATATAGTCTGTATTTCTGGACTGAAGAGTAAATCAGCATCAAAATGTTTACAACATTTATCTAATATAACTTTATAATTAATTTAACTGATATTTATTGTTTGACACTCTGGCTGTATACTTTATTTTTGTTTTATAATTTTTTTGTTTGTTTCTTTGTTATTTATTTTTTTCACTGTCTCTGTTTTTTGTTCCTTATAAAAACGTGAACTGTAACTATACAATTCTTGTAATAAAAAAACAAACAAAAAAAAAACACTTTTGCGCATGTGCAGAACGGATCTTGCTGGCCATACGGATTTGGCACTTACACCTCCCGTTTTTGTGACCGCGTGGACACCAACCAATCTACTATGCATGTGTGGAGCCCGCCAAGCTGACTCCAGAAAGTAGTCCGCATCTGTGGGGTCTGCAGCTGTCCCTGTGCACATCCACTCCAAAGTATTGAGGCTTTACGGCTGTGCTGCAGCTGCAGGAGCTGATTGCAGCCATTCTAGTCAATGCTTGTGCTCACACCAGAAGTGCTGCAGCGCGTCCCAGAAGCGACTCTCTACCGTGAGTAGGCAGCCAGTCTATTTTGACAGAAGCCGCGTCAAGCAGCACAGAGCAGATGACCCGGGCAGGAAGTCAGACACAGAAACGGCATATAGAATCCAGTCGATTTTCAAATTAAAATACCCTTTTCAGACTCCCGATCGTGTATCAACAATAAACACAGTTAAACAAAAAAGAAACTATTTAACTACGTAGCCTACTTAACTATGGCAGAAGCAAATAAATCAAGGACAACTGAACAAATCAACAAAAGCTGAACAACTCAGCAAAATCAGGCAGGCAAAACGCTATTATTCTGAAATTCTCCATGTGGGATGTGCACACAAAATGAAAAATAAACAACAACGCTTCCAGTGTGAGTTGACGCAAGGCTGAGGACAAACCAAAACGCGGTGCACACGCCGCCTGTATGAGTCCGGGTTAAATACCCTCAAGACAAATGTTGGGTTTTTCCCCCAGTGTTAAGGCTCTAAGAATAACAAAACAATCATAACAGGATGTTGTTCTTTCTTGTCAACACTTTCATACTGTGGAATATATTGAACATTGCAGGCTGAGGCTACTATTTGGAGCTTTAGACTTTAGGTCGTTTTCATTATATGACTACTCCAACATATACCCCTAGCATTGATATATAATGACAATATTTAATTTTGTAGTAGACACACATGTGGTTTATGTTTCAAGACAGTTTCCTGTGTGTAGTTTTCCAAGTCAAAAGTTGGAATGGAAAAATAAAACAATAATGGACAGTTTAAATTTTCTCACTCCCTACATAGTCAAAGTCAGTAGATGTCATAAATTCAAATATTTTACCTTAGTATAATATCATCATTCAGACAAGTGTTTGATGACATTGCTATATAACAAAACTCCTTGGTGGATTGCTCAGCCATAATTTTCTGCAATAAAAGCCATAAAAACGTTACCACTGTCCTTTTCCTTACACAGAGGGAGCAAAATAGAAATGTTAGACAGTATAATTAAGTCAGCAGGACTTTGAGATGTCTTCTGAGAAATACTTGTTCCCTGAAACACATCCATCCAAAAATAAGAATCAACCTCTTCATGGAAACAGATCCATACTTGTTTCCCTTCACCCTCAGGAAATGAGCCAATGGAAATATCAATTAGATTAATTGCACTGGGTTACCTACTTGGGCTCGGATGCTTATTAAACCATCAACAGAAGATCGAACATTAATTAAGAAGCCGTGTCGCATGCTCAAGCCAATGAACCTAGGTTCAGGAAAAGCTATCAGTTTTTTCTTCTGTGGGCCAATAATATTTGACTGTTCTCACAGCAAAGACACAGACTCCTGGATTCTCTAAAGGATCTTGTAAAGAGAATACCAAGCAGGCTGACAGTCCTGTCTACAGGCATCAGACACTGACCAGGGAACAGAGCCACCGCAACTTCTTTTAAAACTCTTAAAAGTGCAAAACAAAGTGGTATAAAAATAGCTTTGTTTCAGCAGTTATCACTCAGAAGTACAAGTTGCACAGATGATACAGACACCATGTTTGTGATGATTGGAACGTTTACTTGTATTATGTTTATCTACTGTCTATTGTCTGTTGTCT
This sequence comes from Micropterus dolomieu, assembly GCF_021292245.1. Taxonomy (NCBI): domain Eukaryota; kingdom Metazoa; phylum Chordata; class Actinopteri; order Centrarchiformes; family Centrarchidae; genus Micropterus; species Micropterus dolomieu. The sequence continues at coordinate 9,693,290 of NC_060167.1, read as the reverse complement.
GTGACGATGACTTGTCTACTATAAAACAGTTTACCTATGGGTACAAATAAAGTAACCTGAACCAGAAAAAATGAGAGCACCAATGGTTAATCACCTAAAATAATCTATGTTTATACTTTCCTAACAAGCAACCTTTTGTGAATAATGTAAGGTGTCTGAAAATCAGTGGTGGAACTAGAGGGACATTGTTATAGGACCGAAAAACTGGGAGGGTGGCAGTGCTTGAAGTGGAAAAAAATAGGTGCCAGTACTCTTTCAACTTCATATTATTACATTAAATACAAAGTATGTATTATATCATAGACTATAGATTACTAATATAGCTTACCACTTCATGCAGAAGAACGAGTTCAACATTTCAAAAGTCAGCTGATTGGGGTGTAACTTTGTGTTGTAAAGTGGTGGAGACTCACAGGCCTCAGATTAGGGGTGTGACGACACACTTGGGTCACAAGAACAAGATGAGAAGATATTTTCAGTATTTTGAATAATATTCAATGCTGAAATATATCAGTGGGGGGATCTGGGGGTCCTCCTCGAGAAGACTTTTTACATTAAACATTTAATTTCTGCACCAATTCATGGTGGAAATGTCTTTATTTATATGAAGGGGAACAAAATTAAGGTGGCAGATGACAATTCAAAATATAAAAATATAATGGAATACAAAGCAGTAATCAGCAGCTTGTTGTTTTAGCTTAAGTTACTTTTTTGGACATTTGTTTCTTCTACATTTCAATTGCATTGCACATTTTCTTATTGTGCATTGTTATTTAATATTTCTTGTTGCAAGCTGTTTTTCTGAACATTTTTAACAAAAGCTTCCAAAAAGTGATGGAGACACTTTGATCCTGACCTGTCCCGAGTGTAAATGACACTATTGACTATGTGTCAATATTTTTAAATGTCCTGCCCCATCCAGGCTGTGATTGGTCGGTTCACAAAAACTGAAAGCTACTTTCTGCACGTGGCTGCTTGAAAGGCATCCAAGCTTCTGTTCTTCCTTGTCTCTCTCCGCCGACAGAGATTAGCAGGCAGGCGAGAACAGGAACAGGTGAGCGTCACGTAGCGCCCAGTGAACCTGATATGCAGAGGGCAGAGGAGAGTACCGGCAGCTTGTGAGAAGTGCCAGCACCATACGCCAGCATGCAAGAAAAAGTCCCGGTACGCCAAAGAGTAGAATGTGGAGGTGCCGTACCGGCCCACTTCAAGCACTGCTGGGTGGACAAAGTGTTTGACACCAGAGAAGGTGGTTCACATCCTGTCTCCCAACAATCAACAGAGGATTCTTGACCATGATCCTTCCCTGAAGGGATCCTAATTCTTGGTACAGCAATCGAATTACATTTTCAAAGTTAAAACATCAATGGCTTCAAGGCCAAAATGGCAATGTTTAGGGTGCCTTTTCAACATTTGGCTGGGGACAACAGATGAAAATTACCCTTCTAGGCTAGCTATGGCTCATTTACATCGATTCCCACTGTGAGACATCCACCATTGTGTCCCTGAGCCAGACACTTAACCCCTAGTTGCTCCAGAGGCGTGCGACCTCTGACATGTACAGCGTCGCTTTGGATAAAAGCATCAGCAAAATGAATAAATGTAATGTTAATCAATAAGAACTATAAAACAAAAATTTAATTAAAATAAAAACCTTCAGTACTTCTATTAAAGTGCATTGCAAACGTTTATTCCAAATCACTGGACTGGAGTATGGCTTGAAGATGTTTCGCTGTTTATTTGAGGCTTCTTCAGTTGTCAACTGTTGTCAAAATAGTATTGGTTTTAGTAGGTGAACCTGTCCTACTGCTGGGTGAGGTCACACGGGGATTAATAATTAGAATCCTTCCAGAATAACATCTTCAATCAAAACCCTGTGATTTGGTTTTAACTTTCTCAAGACAAAATGTTCAGTCTGGTTAAACATCTCAGTTTAAATGTAATCCATGAGATTCTTTTTTTAAAATAATTTCCAGCAACATATTTACCGTGATGTTTTGAGCAGCACTCCTCAACAAAACTACTGTCAATCAAACAGTCTCCTGATCCTGTAACTAAGGCAGATATTTCCTACAAGCTGTTGAGTATTTGTAACAGCAGCTGTGAAGAATGTAAAAGCTTTCATGAAGTGGGCCCTGGCTCAGTATCTACTGACATCAGGTGTCTTAAAGAGTCTAATTTGTAACGGTTCCAAGATTGACGGAGGCTTGGGAAAACACGAGTGATTTTTCTTCTTATTAATGCTGTTTAAATGCATACTGTTGAAGCATCATGCTGCGTGAATGTGACAGGTGGTGTGTGGTACCCCACGCACTCCTGCAGATTTTTCAGTGTATGTGCCCACAGTCGGACATGAAAAACACTCTCTGTGCTCACATACATTTTGTCCTGCCATGGTTTCTAATAAAGGAACAGGAAGGTAGCTATAGAAAATGTGCTGCTGGACTCTGTGATTTTGATCCCAGAGGCGTAGTTTCATTATACAGAACACGGTCATATTTATCATACACACTGTGACCGAGAGCCAGTGAATTTGGCCTGCTGGAGGATATTTTTCACAAGCAGCACTTTCAGGTTCACACAGTAGAGAGTGTCATTTCCAAGATGAGCTATGAGGTTTGCGGCAGCATAACGCCAGTAATGGGGCCCATTTTTGCTCTATTTCCCCCACACACTAGGATCACACTGAGGCACAACAGACGCAGCCTTTAATAAGCACTTGGGTTTCGTTGGGGTTACCTGGGGTTTGGTGGAGGCCGGGGGCAACGTTGGGGGATGCTCGTTCATCGCCGTGGTAACCATGGAGGAGCCGGAGCCAAAGACGGCTGCGATGGGGGAGGGGGGTTCACTGGGTGGGGTCACGCTGAGGGAGGGGGAGGCAGCAGAGGAGGGAGTATCATCGAACAGATCTCGGTCCTTAAACGCAGAGCTCAGCTCAGGCTCAGGAAGAAACCCTGGACAGACAAGATAAACAGAGAGAGAAAATATTATACCAATACTGATGTGTTATGACTATGTTATATATGACTTTGACTAAGTTTACCATTAGTCACAATGCAGGACATTATCTATGGATAGAGGTTGCTGTTAAAAATGTAATTTTATCATTGACGTGAGTACCATCAGATCGGTTCTGTTTAAGTGTCCCAGTTAGCCATGACAGCATGTCAGTGAGCCAGCATGCACAATCAAAGCAGATGAATGGAATGCAGCCATAATTCATTTTGTTATTTACACCTGTGCTGTTTGTTCTGTCACATGTCAAAATGTCTTCTTGAAAAAAGCCTACAGCTCCTTGTTACTTGTTCAACACTGTAAATCACTGCAGATGTTGATAATTTGTTAGAAAGACGATCTATGTTTTGGATGTCTGGATCAGTTGACTCACCTTTTCCATGCCGCCCCTTCTCACGACGACTCCCTTGTCTCCTGTGCTCAAAATGGTGCCCATGCCCATTCCCATTCCCGTGTCCCCTTCCTTTGCGTGTCCCAAGAAGGTCGTTTTCCCGGGTCTGGGATGGACTCTTCATACTCATTCGAACTCTGTCTCTGTCCCTGCCCGGGCCCATCTCGAGTCTCACTGGGCTCAAACTCTCCAGGCCTGTCCCATCATCCTCAGGCCTGGCCAGGGGATGCAGGGACCTGTGGGAGAGAAGCCCGGCTCCACCTTTAGCAGCACGGGCCCCCTGCCCCCCATGCCCTCCACGGTCCCTGCTGTAATGGTGGCCCTGTAGACCATGCAGGGGGTGCTGTAGGGTGTTGCTGCCACTTGCTGATGTCTGTGCCTGTCTCTTTTTGCCGTGAGAGGCTCCAGGCTCAGCACCGTTTGACAGTACTAGGGTGGCAAACAAGAACACCAGGAGAAGACTCCAGAAGAGAGCCATTGTCTGTAAAGCACAACACCACCTGCTGGGAAGAGAAAATACATCTCAACACTGCGCACATTCTGCTTGTAATTAGATGCAAATCACTGACACTGAAACCTAAGATTTTATCGGGAATGGTGATTGTTCATGCCAAACAATCTAGCGGTTTTGAAGGATCAGTAGACTGAAAAAAAAATTAATTCATGGATTGGTGGAGAGACAAAATATTCAGGTAAATGAGAAGGCATCACTTTGGTCAGTAGCAAACACTAATCAGTATTTGTCATTTCATGAAACAAATTAAAATTCGATTAATCAAGAAAGTAATTGGTAGATGAATCATTAATAAAAAATATAATCTATTACAGCCCCACATACAGTGAATTCTTGAATTATATGTACAATTTAAGAATTTGATGTAACATTGGAGACACGTAAAGTTCCTAATATAAAAATAATTTTGGACATTAGGCTGAAGAATGTAAATGGAGTCTACTTTCTTTACGATTCCTTCCAAAACCTTCAGCTTTCTTAAAGAATTACTTTCTTAAAGAAATCTATTTTCTGAGTATCACATACTCACAGCCTGTCCTTCAGCATTATCCAATTCTTGTCATTAACACATACTGTACAACCAATAGTGGGCTATCCAACAGAACATGTTTAGTGATTTATTGTGTGGTGAAGTGGTTTGAGGAGTTTTTTATTGATGTTTTGATATGTTCTGGCATGGTTTCCTATATCTTCCTGTGACTGTGGGTTGCCATTGGAATCCATTGTACCTGTTAGCAGCAAGCTTTCATTCCTGTGCGAAGGTGCACGATGTAAATTGCAAACTTTTCAGATGTTTGATACTCAAAAGAAATATTTTCAGTAAAACATACCTTTAAACCCACTAAATCCACTGGCAATTCTATTGTATTTTAGCCATGCAAGCAGCTCTAGGGATGGCAATGTCGGTCTGCTGATCACACAATTTCTCAACTATCACATGCATTGCCATGAAATGTGGTACATACATTCATGTGCCCCTTGGGAAGAATTGTGATCAGTTACAGTTTGTCCAATACTTTGATTTGTGGCCAAATACCTGCAAAACTAACAAGCTAAATCTGGCCAATGGGAATAGCCAGAATTAGCCAATTGTGTTAAGTATATAGGGATGGGGATCGAGACCAAAAGGAAACTTTCTCAAAACCCGAAAATCAATAAGGTTCGAGCTTATCGATACTGCTATCGAGCGTCAAATGTAATTTAATTTGAAACGCAATGGATAAAATCATCAGGCTGCAGTCTCTGCCTGCTCTCTGTCGGCTCCTACACACACACACACACAGCTGCAGCAGCAGAGCGAGAGGCGCCATCGCGGTGGAATAACGTTATGGTGAGGGTTAAGTTAGCTCCAAACTACTGTAACATTAGTTGATGACAGCTAAGCGCGTTACTGTAAGTACGTGCAATAAAACCTTTGCAAGTAAAAAGACAATAGTTTATCAATACACCTGTCTGTGAGGTAACGTTAAACATGTAGAAATGGTTAATTTAATCATCTCTGTCCTCAGTATCTCATCTTATATGTTTTATACAAGCACAGCTAATGCTAGCTTGGCATTAGCCAAATAAAAACAAGCTAAATAGAGAGCTGTCTGTCTGGAGCACAGACTGGTCTGTAGTCTTAAAAACTCAGCTGCTGGCTGAGACAAACCAGCTGCTCCTCCTTCTACCTGGTATCGTTACCTGCAGCCAGCGAGAGAGGAGGAGGGACTGATACAGACTGATGGTATTCTTTCTAAACGTCACTCGCACTTGTGATGTCAGATAAAGTTATTGAGTTACTTTGCTGTTGTCTAGAAACAACATTTAGCTGTATTTAAAATATTAAATTAAAAACAACCAGGCAGTTTATATGTACACTTCAATATATGTTTATTTATCGCAAGTGATATGTCATCTCAATATATTTTCGCTCAATAGTTGTCGCACATTGAATATTTTCCTCATACCGTGCAGGCCTACCCATAGACTAGCCTACCTCATGCCCGTTAGGTCTGGTCTTACCAAATAACCATCACTAAATAATAGTAAAGTATTGGTAGTGGTATCAATAAAGAATCAGATCGTTAAGCAGTCTCAATAAGGGTATCAATCTCAATAAAAATTAACGATCCCCATCCCTAGTTAAGTACTAATTAGCAAAGCATGCTTACTAATATGAACATCACATAGCCACAATGCACCAGCAACACAGTATAGCCTTACAGATCCAGGCAAAAGCATGGCTGTGGACTTAGTAGGTACACAATGTATTTACATTTTTAATCAATGGAAAATCAGTAGCTTTCAAATACAGCTTTGGCTATTTTTAACTACATATTGACGGCAAACATCCAGCCTATTTACACAAGTAGAACTAGATAGTAAAAAAATGACATAAAAATTAGCAGGAGGCTGTAATCTTCCGTTTACCTGTGTAAACAAAGGCATTTTCTTCTGGGAAAATATCAGTCACATAAATAGGCTAGTTCTAACTTGGACCCTCAGGCATTTAATGCAGAAGGTCCTATCTGAAACCAAATGAATGTGTCCACTGTCCTGTATCCTACAAATTCAGACCTTGACTCCCTGCCTCTTGAGTGGGCCCATTTATCTTGACTTGGTGGGATGTGGTGAGGATGTGATAAAGAGATGGACAGACACATGTGCTTCTTTTTAGAAATGACTTCCAGGCCTTCATTTATGTAGCTCATACCTTCTTCAATATAAGAGACTGCACTGCACACATCCTTCATCACTGCCTATTCAGTGGTCCCAAGAGCCCTCCAACCGTACCTTTCATTACAAAAATCAACATATCTGTGAGGTGTGACTCAACTGAAATATGAGGTTCTGTGTATCTGCATTAAAGGCCTGGCACCTTGTCCAAACATTAATGAAAATGATGGTGATGGAAAAAAACAAAGCACTATAGTGGAAGGATTTTTCTTCTCTTCCTTCCTAAGGTTCCAATCTATATTGCAGCCAAGCTCAATTCAAATAGTGACTTAATGTCACAAAAAGTTAATTTGTATTCATAAAAACCTTTAGTTGAATATGTATTTTGAACAAGTCTATTACAAGTAAGCCACAAGAGAGAGAGAATATTTCCTGGGTTATACAGGTATAATTTGAAATATCAGTATATTCAAAGTATGTGAGTATTTTCCCAATGTCACAATGTATAAACGCCTGCAACATTACATATAAAACCCTCAAATTGATGTTTAATGCAATTAACTTACATGCATTAAACTCATCACATATTAAACAAAAACAATGGGTATATTCCTGCACAAAAGGGATATTGTAAGAAACCAAATCTTAACTAATAAACAATCCAAATATAATACTATTCCACTAAAACTTTATATTTGATATTTAATTATCAAAGGGAATACCAGTCTTCTCATTCATAAAGAATTCTGTCATGTCGTGTAAGATGATAGGTCATGGTGTTGTTTCTAAACATGATAAGGTTTGTTTTGTCCTTTTGCTTCAGAACATTGAGTCAATGCATCGGCACAGACACATATAACGCCATAATGGTGCTGTGGCAGGCGACTCCTTTGTGTTAAAAGACAAACGGTGGTGCAGGGCATACAGAAAATCAATGAGGGAGAAGTATTGAGCTGCTGGTGATGGTGCGCGTGTGTGTTGTGTGTGTCGGTGAGGTGGAGTTAGGGGGGTTGAAAAGGTGTCTGCTCTTTCATCACACTGATACACACCAAGTTGAAAACACACACCCTTTGGGTTTACAGTGGGTTATTTAGTTGTTTCTAAAAGGGGACAGTGGTGTAACGTGTGTGTGTGTGTGTGTGTGTGTGTGTGTGTGTGTGTGTGTGTGTGTGTGTGTGTGTGTGTGTGCAGGGCATAGAGGACGCTGGTTATGTTGAGGGAAATTTGTAGTGTGAGTGCAGGCAGCGCCTGGGGGATTTAAAGGCAGACTGCGTCGGCTGGCCTCTGGGAGTTCGACCAGCTGTGCAGTTTGCAAACAAGAGTGTGAGGCAGGCTGCTGAGGTGAGACCTTTATCTCCAAACAGGCCTTCAGAGTGTCAGGGGGGAGGGCAATCAGCCGTGTCATGCACAAAGTGTTTAGCCAGGATAACGGTCTATCTGTTTGACACATGAGGTGCTGTATGGCCCTGGACCCTGTACGGCAAAAGGGCAATTTAGTAAGAAAACAAAGAAAACATCCAAACTGAACTGTGGGACGAGACAGTGTGTTAAAGGAATAGTTCAACATTTTGGGACATACGCTTATTGGCTTGCTTGCCCAAAGTTAGATTAGAAGATTGATAAATGATGCTAGAGCCAGCAGCTGATTAGCTTAGCTTAGCAAAATGAATGGAAATAGGGGAAAACAGCTAGTTTGGCCAGCTGCTCTAACGCTCCCTATAACATGTTAAGTGTAAAAGGTGTGTATGTGCGTGTGATAAAATGTGTTAATTAGTAAGCTTTAGAGGTGCTGTTAAGACGATTTTTGTTGTTACCTTTGGACAGTGCCAGGCTCGCTGTTTCACCTGTTTCCAGTCTTTGTGCTAAGCTAAGACAACCAGCACCAGTGTCAGTGTGCAGACACGAAAGTGGTACTGTTCTTCTAACTCTTGGCAAGAAAGCAAACAAGAATATCTCTTAAAAGCTTGGAATATTCCTTTCTAGAAATACCTAACAAATCTACCCTTGAGAATCAAATACTGTGGAATATTCCTTTAATGTGAGCAAGATTCTGGAGATTTGTGTTTGATCTCAGAAATCAAAAGAAGAATAAGCAGATGCATCCATTTCTTGTCCGTACACGCTGGTCTCATTTGGAAATTAACAGTCAAAATGTTTGCAGAACAGAATCATCTGAGGTGGAAACACCTCAATGATATGACCCTTCAAAGAATGAATTTTCCCAACACATAAGAAAGATGTGACACCTCCATAGAAACTGAAGGCACCATGCCTCAATCCCATCAAATCAAAGACCTGAATAGACCTGTCATGAGAAAGAGAAGGCAGGCGGTGGTGGAGGGGGGTCGAGTATCTCAGCACAGCAGTGGCCTGTTTTCCTCTCTCAGACTTTCATGTGCCTCTAACAGGTGGTCCTTTGAGGAGACAGAGGATGGGGATGATAATGGAGCACTCTGGGTGGCATTCCGGGTTTTAAGCACAGTCTCTTGCGTGTGATAAACAACCTCCGCGAACAACACAGCCTCCTGCCAGAGCCTGTATTATACATGGCTGTGTGTTGCACACAGGGCACAGCAGGCCGAGCATCTGCTGCTGAGGCGATGGGAGGCGAAACAAGTGGCCTGGAACTGACGAGCTTCATTCCCAAATGAGATAATAGGCAAAACTGAAACAAAATCAGAGTTTGGACTTTAGCTTTCATGGTTTTAAGTGTGTTAGGATAGTTCTGGCTTATAAGAACAAAACGGTATTAAAGGCCCTGCAAGCCTATTTATTAATCTGCAACTTAATATGGGTTAAGGGGTCAACATGAGTACAAAATTTTCTGCCAAAATTAGAAACTGTTTTCACTGATTTGAAGTGGATGAGGCTCCGTCGGAAAAACATGATGTCACATATTCTGTGCACCGGTCACGATTTATTTAAATCACAATCTGACGACAATCTGCCAGTCCACAAACAGCTGTGGGGCTGTTACTAAGAATGTATTTTCCAAACTTTAACTCTGATTGTTGTTTATTTGGTCATAGAAACCAAGTTTTCAAGAGCATTAACAATAAACATTAGATCCTTCTTTAATTTGATATACAGAAAAGCAGTTTGAATTCTCTAAAAATGAACACAGAAATGTTTCACTTCCAAGAAAGAGATTCATTATGATTGCAAAGACAGAGGACTGGAACATGTGATGTGCTGTGAGGAATGATTGACTGTCAGCCAGCATTAGGTGAGAGTCCCTTTCAAGTCAGCCAATTCTTTCATTCTTATTAGTCCACATACTGAAAAAAATCTGGTGAAAGAGATTCTTGTCAGTTTGAACTGACCCAAAAACTGCAGTTATCACCCAAGTACAAAATAAGGGACTGGGACTGAATTTATTAAAATATTTGACTAGTTAATTAATTGGTCAACAACTTCGCAATAAAAATGTGTGTTTGTGCCAAGCAGCAAACTTCCGGTCTCTGGGCTGAAGCCAATAAGGATGTAGCTAAAACTGCAATTCATCGAGTGGCCACTTGAGGCTGGCTCCAAAAGGGAGTCAATCATAAAATGGCCAACTTTACAGCAGACTAAAACATGTTTACAGCTTGGTACAAAGGAAGGTTTTAGTGTATAGGCTATGGCTAATGTTGCCCTGCATGACAACGGTGAGGGGGGTGGATTTTTTTATAACTCACCTGTTTAAATTATATTAAGCCTTAAAGTTCTGCATTATTAGGTGCGTGTCTGCTTTCATTGTCAGGTGGCTGCTGCTGATGTGACTGGTAGCCTATGGTTTGTGTGTGTGTGTATGCCATTGCTGTGGCACACACCAAGTTAAAAGGTGTGGAGTTGGTGTGTCTAGAATCAGGACATCCTCTATAAAGTGGAGAGAATGCTTGTGATGTCAGGGGAAATTTACAGTGCAAAAGTAATGTAGTAAAAGCAACAAATAAATAAATGTCCTTGAAAGGGACACAACAATTTATTAGCCCAACTTTATCCTCACTTTGACCTCAGCCAGGATTGTTGTTCTGAACCTCCGATGTTGAGGCTGTAATGTTGAGTATGTCTGAGCTCAGCAAAGCATGAAGAGAAAATATCTGCCACAGTATAAAATACAATGAAATCTTAAAATCAATTCTACATTTTTAGGAAGCCAGAGCAGGGAAGGTAAACTTGGTTTATTATGGTTTACACATTGTAGGAAACACAATATAGGTGTGTGCCAAAAATTTTTCTAAGCACAGCGTACAGTGTGAGACGGCCACCAGGGACACATGAATCACAGCAGAGTGTGATAAGTATGATGTGATAGGTAATCTTGCAAGAAATTGGAATGAGGGGGGGCACTATTGGAGGGCTGGATGATTAAGCTCTGATGAGATCAGAGACCTCTCTCCAGCCTGTGATCAATCGGTCGGTCCCTTAAGCATGGAGGCACTTCTGTGACACACTCGTTATAAAAAATATACTTAACAGTGAGTGGACCCAGATATGTGGAAGGTGAGAGAGGAAAATCAGCGAGGCAGAGCTGGAGGCGCCCCTGGTATTAAACTGCTGTACGTGTGCATCTTTTAGCTTCACCTGCTGTGACACCAAACCTCCAGGAGCCATCTGCTCCTGTTGTTTTATCTCTCATAGCAACCAGCAGGGCCATAAGGATCCAGCAAACAAAGACTCCAGAAACAGGCTGTTAAAGCAGAGCTGTCATGTCAGGCAGAGGCCACCTTCAAGGGGTTTATTTTCTTTTGCTGGCCACATACTGAGATTAGAAGTTAAAAGGAACAATTCCAAATTTTGTGGTAGAGAGTTAGATGAGAAGATATCTGTCAGCAGCTTACAGTAAGAATCTATTCTCAACAGACATGTCAGATAATAAGAATACAAATGCATGATTAAATATAATAGTCACAAAAACTGTATGTGTTGTCTGTTGTGTCACAAATACTTCAGTTGTGTTCCAAACAGAGCCATTCATTTCTGTCTTAAAGTAATAATGCTGAATATTTGATGCATAAACATTCACTTTTATTTCTCTCATCTCGGGTAAAATAGATCTAGTTTGCACCACCAAATAATCATAAATATCAGCTCAATAACAAGCATCCAAATTACAGCTCCAGTTAGTGCCTCTGCATAATAAACACCTCTGCCAAAGCTGCAGTTCACGGCCATAAAACTTCATTTCCTCAAGGGCCAATACCACTGGCTTCAGCAATATAAAAGTGCTTTGCCTCCCAAAATCCTCTGCAAACAATATCAGTGGGATTCACACATTGACTGTGAGGTTTATATTTTTGCAGCTTTTAGGTGTGTATTGGATGGCAAAGGCCCCTGGAAGCAACGCAGGGTGATACAAAAAAAACAAGAGCCATAAGGAAGGTCCATCTGTCAGCAAGTGAGCCGGAGCAGAGAGAGGGGAGACACCAAATGATTCAGTGGTAATTTGGTCACAGGTACAACAGATGTTGGGTGAGACTAGAACAATGTCACTGATGCATGGTAACATCAGCGACATCCTGAGACCTTCAGGCCCTTATCTTCCGTTTGCGTGCACTGAGGCCTGCATACCCTCATTCACACACACTCAAGAGACTCTCTGTTACAATCAGTGCATGCACACACTCACAGCGGGGGAACCTCCTCCAGACACCCACATTGAGGCATGTTCCAAAAATGCTGTGAGACACAAACAGCACCAGAAGCACAGCAAGAGGCGTCCCACAGAGAGGAGAGAGAATGAGTGAGACAAAAGGGAAGAGGAGGGTGAGGAGGAGGGTGAGGGTGAGGGTGAGGGGGGTGAGAGGAAAGGAGAAAATAAGATGTAATGTGGAGAGAGAGGAGAGGGAGAAAGATGTGAGACAGAAACAAAGAGGGAGGGAAAGGAGAGAAACTGAAATCAAAGCGGGAGAGAGGGACAGAGGGAGGATTTGTCTTATTAGAACAAAGTGTCGGCGGCATCTTTCATTTCGTGGCAGATAAGGACACCAGCTGAATCCCCTCTATCACACACAAAAAAGCTTTGGCTTCCAAAACCACCAACAAAATTTCCTCTTTGCTAAACTGTTAAATCTGAACAGCTGGGTCTGTATCTGGACCTATGGGAACAGTTTGACCGGTCAGTGTGGGGGAGGCACTCCCGTTTAGAGATGATCAAGTGGAGCATGTAAACGCATTATATGAACCCAAAAGTTTCTCTCTCCCATTCCTTTTGGCGGAAGCGATCAGCGCTGACTGCCTGCCAGTGTGGAAAGAGTCTTGATCAAACAGATGCAGCCACGCTTGGCAGTGATATTCAAGGCGAGTTTCACACCGCGGTGGAGGAGGCTGGAGGAGGCTGGATGGATGTTTAGCAATGTGGTCTTTTTGGCTGAAACTCAAAATTAGGATAGACAAACTGTGATTCTTTAAGGGTTGTCTGAGTCCTTGTTTGACACTTTCAGTCTGCATGGTCTATTTCTTTTAGATCTCACTCAAAAATGGATATACTTTTTTTGGGAAAATACTAAATTAATTTACACTTGAACATCAAATGATGCAAGCATGCCCTTAGCTCATCTTTTGATTTTCATATAATTCACTTATTAGTGAATCTGAGCTTTGTTTTGGCCCTAGGTCAACTCACTGTGGGGTTCCTCCATACTCCTTCTGATGGAGTCTAATGCTTCCCTGCTGATTGACTTGCTATTAATTAACATTAACTCCTCAATGTGAGTCCACAAATATTGCTCCTTTGCAGTGGTGTTTCACTTTTAATTGCATGGTGTCACACTGACTCCCAACTTTAATCTCTCTATTTCTCCCCCCTTCCTCCCCTCCTCTATCACTCCCTCTCTCTCTCTCTCTCTCTCTCTCTCTCTCTCTCTCGCTCACACACACACACACACACACACACTTCACACTGTCTTTGGTGTGCAGTGAGCAACAATGAGCTGTCAAGAAGAGATAATCGCTGCAATCATTTCTGATTCTCCTCACCATTCATCCAATAAATTCCTTTGTGATGTTGATCTGATTTTTAAAGCATGACAGCAGGAAGCGCCTCCATAACAAAAAAGTCAAATTAATTATCGGGTTAACTCTGTTTTTTTCCCGGTGTCTTACGAAATATTATGCTGTCATTTTGGCTCTCAAACTGTTTTTTATCTGTAAAACTGGGAAGTAACTATTTGCATTAATTAAGTTATTAAGTTTTATGACATTATGAAGATGCGTTTTTACGCACAGATGGAAAATCATGGCAATCCGATTGGCCTATAGGCTACATTGGTTAATGACAATTGTAATAAACATAGGTTATAATAACGATTCTACTCCATTGTAGCTGCAGAACTGAGAACTATAGATAATCTATTGTACGAGTAACATGAAATAAGGTAGGCTACCGCGGGGTATATGAAATTACCATAAAGTCAGTGCAAACTCATTTGAGCATCACTGAAACAGCACTAACCCATTAAGAGACATTGAAGAAACGATAGTAGGATTTCGTTAGCCAATAACCAACCCAGTCACTTACACTGGGGATAATGCAAATAGTAAATGAAGATAATGCCTTACCCGCGTTTGTTTTTTGTTGTTGTTTTCCTTTGTTTTTGTTTATGGTTTGAATAGCAGTTGAGTCATATGGCTGCAGGCTGACAGCGGACAGGACCGAAACACAGCAGCAGCAGCACCTCTGTCGTCCGCTCTCCCTGCACCCCGGGATGTGCCGAGCATCCGGACGGTCTCCTGCTTCTTAAGAGGAGGAGAGTCACCACCGACTCGGTGTGCGCGCTCCCGAGTGCGCGTCCATGTCTGGGGCCGACTGGCTGATTGTCTATCAGCAGGGCTTGTCCCAGCAAGTGAGACAAGGACCGAGGCAGTAAGAATTGGCATAGCTTTCTGTTGGTATTTTGTCCTATCTGGAGGGAGAGACCAAGATAGCAGAAGCTGAGAGAGATCAGATTTTGTTTTCCAAGTGATCCATCATGATTTTTTCACAGCCTGTCAAAACTGTTTCTATCACACCTGGATGTGTACAATGCCCTCAACTGGATCCAAGATTAACTTTACAGAATCAATTGCATCCTACAATAATTTGCTCCAAAACGCACTATGGTCCAAAAGTTCACATATTTGTGTAGTTTTGTTTTGGGGATCTACAAAATTGTCCAACCCGATGGACAGTTAAGAACAAGATTCAAACTCGATGCAGCAACCACAGAAGCAGTGATAACATCTTTTTGTATTCTGTCCTCCTTGTCAAAACATGGCGCCTTCATTTCCCACGATGCAACTCAGCCATTACTTATGTCTGGGATCCGGATCTTGTGGGGACAGTCTGGGCACTTCACTTTTTCAGCATGACAAATTGTCATGTCAATGTCCATAAAGAAATGGTTTTCCCACTGTGGTGTGGAAAAACAGAAATCCATACCAAACAAGGCCTTAGCAAGGGTTTTAGAAAGACAGTCAATGAATTACTGGGATTTTTCATATTTTACTTGTTTGATCACAACATTCTGTGGGTTCCAACATCTGGCGGAAAGCCTCCTCAGAGGAGTTATAGATGCAAATTAATGCCCATAGTTTTGAAATGAGATTTTTCACATACACGGCCTATGGGTGTAATGCCTGGGTGTCCACATATTTTTGGCCATACAGTGTATGAGACAAATACATGTTACCTGGTGTTTATTCCTCAGTATTTGCTAATACAGACAATTACGTCCTGTAGGCTACAAAACATACTTTTTAATCGAGCCCAAGAAACTCGATGCAACACCTTCAGTAACATTCAGTAGTGGGTTTGGTTTGGTGGATATCCTCTGCAGTGAAACCCTGGGACTGCATTTTTCATGCCCTGTTCTTTCTTGATCCTACAAAGTCAACTGACTGCAGAGCGCCAGCCAGACTAATTCTGAATCTACACTATGAGCCTGTTGTGTGTCGACAGATTTAATGTTGTATATTTGCAGAATGATTGTGTATAAATCACTTAAGGGAATTGGTTGACATTTTGAATTTTCAGTCTGTTATTTTGTTTTGTGTGTCCGCCCTGAAAAATTGCTTGTTAGGGTTATTGAAACCAATGAACAAGCTTTTATACTCATTTGGTTTGAATACAAACAATGCTGACAAGCCACTTAGTGAAGTAACACAGAGGGACTGAGTCTGCTGGAGGAAGATAACAGACTAAAATTTAAAATGCCTTTAGAAATCTGTATAGAGTGCTCAAACGTCTTACATCATAATGGGTCCAATTGTGACTCGCTGAGTCATTTAGTGTGTGCCCTGTATATAAAACATGCATCCTGTGGATTTCTTTGAATGTTACATACAGTACATATGATCCATGTTTCATCATGTGTCTATGGATCGGGATTATTAAAGGAGGCTAGTTTGCACGCTGATGATACAGTGAGTGTTCCTGGTGCTGTATAAAAACACATTAAAACACTCAAGTTGACATTTCCACATATTGCTTCATGCTTGCAGTCTGTGCAAGGCAAATTTGAGCAAGACATCCGACAGCTCTGTAAAGCGCTAGATGGCCTTTGAATGGGACCCCTGTAGCTCCTGTGTGCCTCGTGTGAAACTAAAGAAGCTTTTTCAGAGATCATGATGGGAGTCGGTGTCAGTGGCACACATATTGGAATCAAAACCTCTGTACTTATATTTTTTTTTCACAAACATATTCTCACAGGTCTGGATTCTACAGCATTGCCAGGTATGAGCAGTAGCTGCAGGTAATCCACACATTCTCCCCTGACAATGCTGGTGGATGGATGGTTTGTTGCAGTAGATCAGTGATTCCCACCCAGTGGGTATGTGGAAAGAAAAACTTAGAATTCTGAGTTGGTCCCAAAAAGACAAACAAAAAACATATATTCCAGTTTGGGTAGAAAAAAACCTACCAACATGATTACAAATTGGTGTGAGGCTTAGTTTTAATAAATGGGCTGTCAGCATGGGACACACCTCCCACTCACCTGATTCCACTGGTGAAATGTATTTGTAATGTAAATTTAGTGAAGTACTACACTTGAGTACAAATTTGAGGTACTTATACTTTACTTGAGTCTTTTCTTTTTACGCCACTTTGTACTTCTATCCATTACAATTCAGAGGTGACTTGACTACAAATTAAGATTTTTGCACATGAAGTTTATAAATGTGTTTTGTTATAAACTAAATTACCCAACAGTTCATACAAGTACAGCAGAAACAATTAGTCCAATGACAGAAAATTTATTCACAACTGTTTTCATTATGGATTTTGTTTTAATTTTTAAAAGTAATTTTGAGGTTTGGACAGTCAGTTGGACAAAGCAAAGTATTGTGAAGGTGCTTTGAGCTCTGGGTAATTGTGACAGCATTTCTCACTATTCTCAGAATTTTTTCAAACAAAAAATTTATTAACGGGGGAAATAATTAGCAGATTCATCCATAATGAAAATCATTAATTGCAGTACAAAATAGTTCAAAATGAGCTCCACCTCAACAACTACAGCAGTAAAAGTATGAGTTGAGTATGAGTTATATGAGTAATAACAATCTATTGATATAATATATAATAACATTTTTCTGCATTGAGTACTTTTACTTTTATTACTTTAAGTAAATTTTACTGATTATACTTAATACTTTTACTTAAGTAACATTTTAGTATTTTGTATTTTTACCAATATAACACCTGAACACCACCTTCTGAGACTGACAGTCCAAGCCATCGGAAAAGAAGAAATAATTAGCATATTAACATGCAGCACATAGTGTCCAGAATAAATGCAAACTCAAACAAACCAACTAAAATAAATGAAGAACAATTATTCCAGGATTGCTGTGTCATCTATAATTGTAACACTCTCCATTTTTATATATGATGATGTTCAAAAACATCAGGGCTGACAGATAAAAAGGTTGGGAACCACTGCAGTAGATATTACAGTAAGACAGAAGTGGAAAGTGGCCTACTTGAAGG
Organism: Micropterus dolomieu; assembly: GCF_021292245.1. Taxonomy (NCBI): domain Eukaryota; kingdom Metazoa; phylum Chordata; class Actinopteri; order Centrarchiformes; family Centrarchidae; genus Micropterus; species Micropterus dolomieu. The sequence goes on along the minus strand of NC_060167.1, from coordinate 9,675,764 downwards.
CCATTTTTTCTGACATTATTTGAATATCCCAGTACAGTAAGATCCACCATTCTAACACATCAAGTAAAATAAATCACAAAAAAGTTATTAAAAATTACCCAGGAGACACAAGAGGGATTTACGGTATATACATATATAAAAACACAAACTACACAAAGTACGGTATTGTTTCATTGTAAGGTCACATGATAAACCAAATTAATGTTATTGTTGCTCAGAATCCACAAACGGTTCAGCTACAGGGTTGAATTCAAAGCTGAAGGAAAAAGCCTTTTGAAATCAGTGTTTACTGTAACTACCATAATTAGTGTTATGCAAACAGTGACAGTCAATGCAGCACTGTTTTCTCAGGGCCTGTGGTATCATTGTGTTATGAGCATGTAATTAGAAAGTTATACAGTGAAAAGCCATGCAATAAATGGTTGGTCCCACTGCAGCTGCAGAAACAAGTCTATTGAACTGTAACTTTGAGCCTGGTCACATGCTCCGGTCATTCAAAGGGAAATATTTTGCCTTCAGTGCATTCGAACTACATACAGGTTCACCTGCAAAATAACAGAGAAGCAGACACAAAATGGTCACAAACGATGCCTCTCTGTGGGTCTGATGCTCCTATGCATGGGTAGGTGGGGGGGCTATAGTCTCATAACCTGCCGATGACTGTACTGATGATGAAGGGAAATTTGGATTATACAGCAAGAAAAGAAAGATACTAAACACAAAACCAGGACAGACCTCACAAGTTATACAAATATGTCACTAAATCCAAGAGGGTATCTTGCAGGAATAGTGTGCGCGTGCACAAGCGCGCGCTTTGGCAGTCAGAGTGATGAGCAAGAGGAAAAGCAGGAGGACCCCCTGCCAGGCGTCCTCATGCATTATCAACCCGAAGCTCCCCAGCAGGCATCAACCACCACATACCAGCTTTTATACCGCCAGGGGCAGGCTTGGTTTTTTAATATGGGGCAACTTTCAACTCTCCCTATTCCTCTAGACGGCTGCCATCTCCCCTGACACATGCACTACAGAAATTAATACACACAGTTAAAAAGAATAAAATAAAGGTTTTCACCATTTATTTAAAATTGATTGTCAGTAGAATAATACACAAAGTTGTGCTTGGTGTGTTTAACTGAAGTGATGCAAATGAATTATATATATATGTATACACACACAAACAAAAAATTGTATATCACATATATGTACAAATGAAGTTACAATATTGCAAGTCCACATGTCAAGCAACTGTAACTTTGTGAAACACTGTCACACCAAGGCAAGGCTTTTCAAATCAGACCGTGCCTTGAATTCAGATATTTAAGATGATGTCACCATTACACAATCAGCCACTTCACAATCACAGTGTTTGATGTTTGTTACAACTAGGTGCTGCAGGATTATTGCCTTCAAACAATTGCATTTTTGATTTAGGGATGGATTACAGTTTGTACTTTTAAATACATGCCAGTTAATTAGAGTGAATCCATGTACTTGTGTCACGGCCAGCTCGGTGACAAAGCGTTCCACATGATGCTCGGATGAAAGACTGTTAGAATATTTTTACAGAAATATGCAGTGTTAATTTTGACACCGAGCACCTTGATTAGAGAAATCATAAAAACTTACGTCACAGTAGAATACTGCCACCTTGTGGAGGAACACGACCAAATCTCTTCTTGTGATAAAGTGCTGCTTCTCCCATTAATCAAACGTTTTCCCTGATGCCACTTTTAACAGCTACACATGTGACAGTGACAATGATTCATTTCCTAATCTCAATTCATTCACTGGCAGTAATAACAAAAGAAAAAAAACAGGAGATCCACAGACTCTTCCTACTCCATGGCGTGAGATTGCTGGGAAACAAGAGCAGTGTGTGGTAATGTAGGCACATCAAATGCACTTTATGTACCGTTGTAGTGTTACCGCTCAAAGCTGTAATTACTGCTGCTGCTGCTTTCTCTAACACACAAACACACACCAACCCTATGCCCATATGGGTGCTCAGTTGTGTGTTGGCAGCATGTCAATGACTGATGCAATTTTTTTTAACTAAACTTTTGTTTTTCATTCATTTCAACAAGCTTAAGATCTCATCTGTCAAAACAGTCTGTGTACATTTACTTAACACAGGCAGTGATGACTTCACATGAAAACAAACTCCAGATGCTGAATGTGATCAACAGGCAGTAATGATGGAAGCAAAGTAAGTGATTGTACAGGATGCACAGAAACCTGCAAAGAAAGCAGTGTAAATCATGTTCATGAAACCAGAACTAAAAACGTTTTAAAATCAAATATAAATCCTCCCTGTTAATGATCACCTTTAAATTTTCGCCCAAATTTTACAGCCAGCTTTGCATCAGTCATTCACCCAGTAGCAGTATACGATCATCATCTGTACATTCAGAGCCAGTACATTGTGGTCGCTCGACTTCTGCGTTCTGTCCTGCTCAAATTCGAGCTCTGTCGAACCTCATGAGGGCGTCAGAGCTGCAGAGTGCTGGATGGGTTTTCCAGCCGGTACCTCGTACTTGAAGACCACGCTGAACAGCTTTCCTCCCAGGCGGTCGGCCAGCCACGAGTTCTTGATGACGGCCATTTTGAGGCTCTCGCAGCTGAGCATGGCATAGTAGTTGGTGTGAATGGCTCGGCCCATTCCCTCGATGATCACCAGGTCGGTTTGTCGCTCCCGCACCACCATCGCCAGCACTTTGTCCAGACGGCTAGAGAATCGCAGAGGCAGAAAACAGAACATGGTAACATTTTTGCTGCACTAAATTGCCACAATAAAACACATCTTATGAATTCACCAGGTTCTCAGATTTCTGGCTTTTTGATGTAAATGTCTAGCACAAAGTTGACCCTCCTACAAGGTGTGATGAATTGCATCTCTGTTCTGATAAGCTGAGAAGCTTCTGACATGTTTACATTGACATAAATAATATTTATGTTCACATAGTGCAACTCGGCAGCATTTTTCATTAAACTACCCCTGCCTGGTGAAAGCCCCCCCGCCCATACTCCATGCCCAGTTTTACATATAGGGTTTCTTGTTTAATTTGTAGTCTTTAAGTCCACACCAAGATAACCATGGTAACATCAGTCCATTTAAACATCATCAGGGTTATTTTCTCGCTTTGTAAAGTTCCCTCCAGAGCCACAGCGGATATTATAAATCGGTTTTCACATGCTGAAAAGCACTCCCTTTCAAAATGTAAAATTGCCAAATAACCAACCTCAGATCCAGGCAGGGTGAACTGGAACCACTCTGGACCAACGTCAGCCTGTCCTCCCTCAGACCAGCCCTGAACAACAAACAGACCACAGTTCACTGAGGATCTTCTTCAACCATTTTAAAACGCTTTTAAAAGCGTGAAATTATGAGGTCAGACACACAAAATTATATTTTAGAAGTTATTCAGGAAAGAAAATCAGACTATAACATAAACAGAAAAGGCAGTGTCAGAAGACTCTACTGTATGTTGCTGTCTCTGTATTTTTCTCATCAATGTGTCCTGCTTTTAAAAATACTCAAATACTCACTGAATCACTGGATCCATAGCAGCAATGCTTTCTGTCAATATTTGCAGTTCACCATTTGTTACGTCATTCAAAGCTGGAGCAGAGTTGCTGGCCAACACAACCTAAGGGTAGATGGACAGAAGTTGGATTAATATTTCAGGCAATATATTATTTTAGAAGTTGTGTTGTGAGACTTCCTTACCTCTGTCCCTCTAGAGAGAAGCTCTCTGACAAAAGGCATCACCCCTAGGATGATGTCTACTCCACTATTATCTACGAAAAATAAGGCACACTTGTGAGGAGGACCCTGCAAGAGAAAACCAGGATGGATTGTATTCAAGCACTAATCATCAGGAGCATACAACACAGAAACACTATCAGTATACGAAATATTACTAATACACACAGATAACATCGTTTTGTCTTTGTGCTTACTCGAAACATTGTTGTGCCTGGGACTGACAGTGTCTGAGTTATGTGTTTGTTTCCTTCTGGGGTCATCAGTGCTAAACAGTGCTTGTGCAGTACTCATGGTACCGCCAAGTGCTTTTGATAAAATCTGTAACCACCAATAATGCTGCAAAATATAACTTGGCTTTGAAATGAAAACGCAGAGAAAGAGCCTGACCTTCAGTCTCTCAAGCCACTGGTCATAGGAATCAACAAGCCATGGCCGCTCTGAGAAGAAAAAAAATCACAATAATCAGTCTGAGGTACTACCTCTGTCCACCAAGCATTACCATATTAGAAAGGCATTCAACGTGGAGAAGGAAAATCAAGTGGGTCTGATGCCTTTCAGTGTGTCAAACTGCAAAACAAACTGCTGTTAAAAAGGTAAATGTATGGAAAAATAAAGTAGAGAAATACTTAGATACCTTCCAACTGTCGTTTAGCCTCCTCAAACCCAAACTCAGGATCAGATTCAAGGACACTGCATGACATCAAAACCAAATATGCAAAAGTGAGAACAGTGCAAAAGTAAGACAGGTATTTGGATCACTTTATGATCACAACACCAAACTTTCTATACATTGAGATTGGAAATAAATAAATTATTCAAATTTACAAGCCACCGCAGCCTAGCCTGCTGATTAAAAGGCGCTGTCTGCTCTCAAATCAACCCTTATCAATTAATTTCTTAGTGTCTTAGTGAAAGGAGACATGGTGGCGGGTGTCCTTGTTAGAGGGGCTGCTTGCCCTTGAACAAAATCCGAGATTTTTATTTATAAAAGAGATGATGGGAAAGTGATAGCAGAGGACGAGCTTTTGAACTTTATTGCTGTCAAAATGAGAACACTGTCCCATGATGAAATTGTTTTGTTAGCCTCAAACATATTTTCATCTGAGTGGACTGAGTCCAAGCGACTATTGTTTGATATGTGCACTACTACAACACGCTGCATCAAGCACAAAGGCCCTCAGAAGGATATTAACAACATCAAGGATTGTCTGAGGATGCTTGAAAAATATTCCCAGGTTTGTATCACACATCACACTACCTGGATGAACTTTCACCTGTCGGATTTGGCAACATGGACGCCTCAGTGCTGCTCAGCAGTGTGGAACAGCTAAGCCGGGAAGTTTCTAGTTTGAGAGAGGTCCTGGATGCCCAGTTAAGCGTGAATGAAAACTTGATGGTGACTACAGCGGCCATGGGTCACCGGGTGACTGCTATTAAAAAGCACCACGGGTCCCCTGGCTGGGCACCCGGAGCTAGTGCTGCGTTACAAGAGAGAAACTTACATGATCCAGTGGCACCTGCTCACCAGTCACGGGGAGAAGCCCTGATCCTTCTGCCACAGTCCCCGGCATGGAGCACTGTTGTGCAGAAAGGGGTACACAAGCCTCCAAACGCAGCCGTGCAGCCCAGTAGGTCTACCAGCGCTGTTCAGGTTTGTTCGAAATGGAAGCAGCAGAGGAAAATGGGAATAATTGACACTGGCACCGAGAGCAACATACCAGTGGTCAAAACCAAGCTGGTGACTGTGTTTGCAACTAGATTTTCCCCCAATCTCGGTGCCGATACTCTGTGCTGTTACAGTGAGGAAAATAAGTATTTGAACACCCTGCTATTTTGCAAGTTCTCCCGCTTAGAAATCATGGAGGGGTCTGAAATTGTCATCGTACGTGCATGTCCACTGTGAGAGACATAATCTAAAAAACAAAATCCAGAAATCACAATGTATGATTTTTTAACTATTTATTTGTATGATACAGCTGCAAATAAGTATTTGAACACCTGTCTATCAGCTAGAATTCTGACTCTCAAAGACCTGTTAGTCTGCCTTCAAAATGTCCACCTCCACTCCATTTATTATCCTAAATTAGATGCACCTGTTTGAGGTCGTTAGCTGCATAAAGACACCTGTCCACCCCATACAATCAGGAAGAATCCAACTACTAACATGGCCAAGACCAAAGAGCTGTCCAAAGACACTAGAGACAAAATTGTACACCTCCACAAGGCTAGAAAGGGCTACGGGGAAATTGCCAAGCAGCTTGGTGAAAAAAGGTCCACTGTTGGAGCAATCATTAGAAGATGGAAGAAGCTAAACATGACTGTCAATCTCCCTCGGACTGGGGCTCCATGCAAGATCTCACCTCGTGGGGTCTCAATGATCCTAAGAAAGGTGAGAAATCAG
>NC_060167.1:9654263-9669497 GCF_021292245.1 Micropterus dolomieu | reverse complement strand
AATGACCCGAAGCACACAGCCAGGATAACCAAGGAGTGGCTCTGTAAGAAGCATATCAAGGTTCTGGCGTGGCCTAGCCAGTCTCCAGACCTAAACCCAATAGGGAATCTTTGGAGGGAGCTCAAACTCCGTGTTTCTCAGCGACAGCCCAGAAACCTGACTGATCTAGAGAAGATCTGTGTGGAGGAGTGGGCCAAAATCCCTCCTGCAGTGTGTGCAAACCTGGTGAAAAACTACAGGAAACGTTTGACCAAACAAAGGCTACTGTACCAAATATTAACATTGATTTTCTCAGGTGTTCAAATACTTATTTGCAGCTGTATCATACAAATAAATAGTTAAAAAAATCATACATTGTGATTTCTGGATTTTGTTTTTTAAATTATGTCTCTCACAGTGGACATGCACCTACGATGACAATTTCAGACCCCTCCATGATTTCTAAGCGGGAGAACTTGCTAAATAGCAGGGTGTTCAAATACTTATTTTCCTCACTGTATGTAACTGAGAGATTGAGTAAACCGGTGACATGTCGGAAGATTGACTGAACTCGCAATAGGTTCAGTGCATTTCATATCACTGCTGAGTGTAACGAAGTAGAGGACATATACAACCCACAACTTTGGCGGACGAGGATATATGTTTGCCGTTACTTTGAGGCCCGCAGGTGAGCAGTGTCACGGCAGCACACGGATTAAGAGGGGAGGCTGATCTGCACAGCAGCGCTCTATGTCTGACCTTACACCTGTAGCTTTACAGGACAGCAGCAGCCAGGTGGTTGCCCTGGACAAACGGAAATAAATGGATATCAATTTTGTGTCACATGATGCCCGAGGACTACGTGCTGGCCACAGTGAAGCAGATGAATCATGCCGCTTTGTGGTGGATAAACTCTTGGAGACCTGTTATGTACTGTGTTCAAGAGACATTTTTACCTAAGAATCTACCACTGACTTGAGCACTGAAATAGTTCATGGTAGAATACGTGGCGGCGTTGCAGTGCTATGGCACAAAAAGTATGACCAGCTGGTTAACGTGGTCAGACCGGACGTTGACTATAGGAACTGAGAGGAACTGAAAAAAATTCATCATTCTGAGCATCTATGCACCTTATGAGAGTTCGCAGAATGAAAATGAATATCTCAACAGGTTGGCATGGGTCGTGTCTTTTATTCAGGATAATGCTTCCACCTGCTTTTTTATTGTGGGTGACCCAATTTACCTACCCTTTTGTCTGTGAACAACGGCATGCGGGAGGGGAAAATAGACTGGTCTAATTTGAACAAGAAGGATCTTGAAGTATAGTGTTTACAGACACTACTTTACTGACACTTTGTTGAGTAACAGCGACTTACCGAAAGACGTGTCTGCATGCTGTGATATTAACTGTAAGAACCCGCAACATGGTTTTGAGTTGTGTTCCTTGCATGACAGTATTGTGGAGTCCATTCTTGCCTCAAGCAGGCCTCTGTATAAGACCAAGATGTATAAAGCTAAACCAGGATGGAATGAAAATGTTGGAGAGCTTCATGCTGAGGCTAGAAGGGCTTTCAAAGCTTGGGCTGAATCAGGTAGACAAAAACACAGTCCCTTATTTGAATAGAAGACAAATGAAAACTTTAAATATGCCCTACATTCATTAAGAGGAATGAAAATATAATGAGATCTGACTCACATCCAAGGAAAGCGAAAAACAATAGTCCTAATGAATTCTGGAAAGAAATCAAAAGAATGAATAACTGTAAAACATGTTTACCAACGAATGTTGATGGTGTAAGCAGTCCAGAGGAAATTACTCCGTTGTGGCAGAAACATTATGAGCTGTTCAACTGTGTTAAAAGTAACTCCTTTGCAGTGGGCAATATCGATAATAGTGACAATATCCCCACAAGAAGTCTATGATGCAATTAAGTTACTAAGATAATAAGGCATGCGGTTTAGATAAGATTTCTGTAGAAAACTCTGTCCTCTGCACTGCCATTTGTTTTATTGGGTTTCTAGTTAATGGTATTTTACCTGATTCTATTTTTGAACAGAAATCAGGTAAAATACCAGGTAATAGAATCTGTTATGTTAGTGCCAATTATTAAGGACAAAGCTTTATAAGTAAATAGCATGGATAATTACCGGCCTTTAGCTCTGGCCAGTACTTTACCGAAGGTCTTGGAGAGGACCTTACTACATAAGCTGGAACAGTTTGTCCTGATCTTTGACAACCACTTCAGTTTTAACCTAAACACGGCAACATGTTTGTGTTTTATTGATGCCTCTAAAGGCTTTGATCGCATAAATCATGAAAAACTATTTTTTAAAGTTACAAAACAGAGAGGTTTCCAAATCTTTAGTGAGAATTCTGGCTTTTTCATATGCTCATCAATCACTGTAACAGTTTTATTTCAGCACTGACCAACCCGGCATTAAGTTCCATCAAGTTCAGTCAGTCAGTGTGGAATCATTGGCGTTTTAGCCTGTATGTAAATAGGCCTATGTAATATATTGTGGACTATATCTTTTTAATATTGTGGACTATGTCTGTTTTTTCCTTTGTCTACTTAGTGTTTGTCCGTTTAAGTGTTTTATTGTATGTCTTTTGGACCGGGTGTGTGTCCTTAATAAAAGCTTGATTGTCGTGCAAATAGCAGTTCATAATTAAGACAAGATTACTGCAATTCCCAAAATTCAAAGGGTGACAGAAAAAAATAAAGAATCATTGGGATGCAGAGTCTTTGTTGGGATGCATGGTAAGCAGCCCTTAGGTAAATTTTATATTCTGTTTACTTTTTTTATACTGTCTACATATCCCTGCTGCCAACTATTTGCAGCCTGGCTAACCCAGGGTAGCTAACTTATCAAAGGAAGGTACACAATGTTACCAGAGCCTCTCCCACTTCCCACAGTCAGGCAGAACAGAGCAACCCATCAACCGGGCTGCTCACAGGATATAAAAGCCATTAACACCACTCACTCTGACACGGCCTTGGCTCCCCAGTCGAACACATTCCCAGCCAGGACACCCCTGACCAGGGCAAACTGTCTCTCCTCCCAGCTCAACTCTTCCAGGGACTTCACCGCCTTCTGGTAGTACTTGAGAGCCATGTCATTCTCCTTCTGTTTAATCTACAAGAGAACAAAGAAATGATAGAGCTAGTTTGAACAGAATAAACTCTCCGCATTCAAAAAAGTGATTTCACAATATGTCAAAGACAAATGTATTGCCTAAATTCAAGGCTTAATTCATGAGGTAGAAATAAATTGTGCAATACCATGAGACTGTAGGAAAACATAAAATTGTAAGTAGTTGATCAGCAAGGGCCAAACCAGCTGTGCAGAAAACAAAAAGGATACAAACAGAAAACTAAATTGGTTGATAGATTTCACTCAGACCTTAGAGTAGGGATCAGGAAAGTTGAACTCGTTTAAACAGTGTTCCCTCGTGTCTAACAGACTTCTGACAGTGAGGGATCCATAAGCACTAGGTGAGAAGAGAAGCACTCCACATTAGCAAGAGAGAACAACATACACACAACGGGGTGTGGCAGATGCACAGCACTTTTCATGTATATTAACAATGATAGCTTACAAGTTACTCTTTCTGATATCACAAATTATGAATTAAGATGACTAGAATATTTACGCAGAGCACCAGACACCTATAAACTGAAACAGTTAACAGACTGAACATCAAGATTTCCCTTTTTCATTGACAAAGCACAGTTCCAGTAGGTATGAAAACATGAAACTAACACAGATGCTGAAGAAAAGACTTGTGGTTTAGTATACTAAAAGCAACCTCTGGGTCAAACAGATAGGCCTTGCATGCAAAAACAAAAACAGTCCTTACAAAGGCTGCTGGCGGAGGGTCTGGAGCTTGTGTCTGTATTTCTGACGGAACTTCTCGGCTCGCTCGCCTGCCTCGGGCATGTCAGGCTGGCTCGCTACGGCTCTCTTAACCACCTGCTCCGAACAAACAAGAACAGCAATCAGCATGTTCATAACCTCTGCAGTGCACAAGCAGTGTAAAAAGAAAGAAAATCAAATCAACTCATCTCATTTGAAAAGATGCCATGTAAACACCAAATTTACTGTGTATTTCTGGGTTTATTTTGTTTAATATTGTCACAGATAACTGGCTAAACATAGATAATGTGACAAGATATCATACTGTCATATTTCTACTCATTTGCATGTTTAGCTTAGTCGGTAGAGTGTGGGACTCTCGTTGGGAGAGTTGTATGATCGATCCTAACATTCTGCAGACTTTTCTCCCTTGCTAAACAAATTGATTATAACGACACTTTTGCAAATGCGCACAATAAAGCGTGTGTGTGTGTGTGTGTGTGTGTGTGTGTGTGTGTGTGTGTGTGCGTCCCGGCGTTTGATCATCATTCATAAACCTACGGACGCTTATTATCATTTCCCTAAGGAAATTCATGGGAATCCAATCACACGTTTACCGACTGCTTTTGCAGAGGTGTGTCAAGCAAGCCAGAAACTCTTTTGAATGTCCTTCAAAACTTTTCACTGTAAAAGCTCTCAATAATCTCAACATAAAGCATTGCAGCAAAAAACATTCTCACGCTTTTATTTTGTAGCCACAATCACTTAAGATGAAGTTATTATGTGACTAACTGTAGCTGTCATGACAGATTTATTTCAGCACCAGCCGCTATCAGTTTATTTATATTTTTTGCTATCAAAGCAATTTGGCTACGGGCCAGATATTATTGCTGGCGGGCCAGTTCTGGTCTGCGGGCCGCCTACTGCCGACCACTGGTTTATAGTTTAGGGAAATGGGTGTGCCTTTTGTTTTGAAATTTTAGTTCAAAAGCCTGGTTATAGTGTTTAAGTAATCCAGAAAGATTATCAGCAGATAAAGCTGACATTGTCTGTATTTCAGACTCTGAAATACTGTAAGAACATAAACTGCCACTCTACCCCGTCTAGGGCCTCTTCAAAGCAGTAGAGCCAGTATTCACGGGCCAGAGCGTCCTCTGTGAGGTCCATAGTGTCAGGGATATAAGATGAAGGGTCCTGCAGCAGAGGCAGATTCACCAGCTTCCTCTCCAGACGGTCCATCTCCAACATGTCAAACTAGACACAACAAAGAGACAGAAGATACATGCAGTCTGTCTTGCCCATCAACTCACGCTGCACAATGCAAACATCAAAGCCTACTCTATCACTCTTAAACTTTTATTCTGGGATATATTTCATAACATTTCCCTTTTTCTTACTGTAGCAACACTGTGGCCAGTTTCACTCCTGTTAGTACAACAAAAAAAAAAACAGAGAGGAAGATGCAGTAAGGCAGAAAAAGGAGAGAAGATTCTAGCTAGATTAAATCCAAATAGCAAGTGGAAGCCAGGAGATTCATTAATTGTGGGACACAATCAATAGTCCACTAGAGGACACTGCATCGATAGAAGGTTTCTTGAGTGCTAAGTCATTAAAAGATGAGCTAATATTTCATTTGCTGTCTTGCATCACACTTTGCACAAATGAAAACTAGTTAATGAAAGCTGGGAAAAGCAGTAATTTCAGTGGTGAAACTAACAGAGGCATGCTCAAAGTATCACATCAAATAATCAAAAGCAAAAGTGGCTGTCAAAAAACACCAAACACTGTTATTTTCCATTTCATTGCAAAAGACCATAAAATGATTTAGTAACGGACTAAACAATAGCAACTTCTTCATCTCTGGTCTCTCTTTGTCCTCGGCCAAGTGAACACCTGACGTGACTAACTACTGAAGTTGAGTGTTCATAGCTAGAGAACAAGGCACTGTGAGCAGGAGCCACATGTCATCCAACCAGGGCACACAAGTGAAACAGACGGAGGTACTTACGGGAAACTGAGAGAATTAGGTAGACAGAGAATGTGTGGAGAGGAAACGAAAAAGAAAGATAGTCACAGATTAATGAATGTGTTCGTATGATGCTTATGGATTCAGTGAGGACAGTGGTGATGGTATTTCCATAAAGGAGTAAATAAAAAATGTGAAATAAAGCTCAAATGTAAAAATAGTAGAGATTTGACAGAAGAAAGTGGGTGAAATAAAAACCAATGAACCAGCAGCAGAGTGAAAATGAGGTTTGAGTGGCACCTTGTGGTAATGACCCAGCTTCAGGTCTTCATATTTGTCTTTTCAGCAGACTCACCGTTCCACTACGAGCACGTTGCATGGGATTCATATCTGGAGAAACACTCATTAGGCCTGAGCTTCCTGCATAATTCTCACCCCAACTGTACTGGTTTGGATCTAGAAGAGTAAGATGTTGAATAATGATATATGTATGGTATAACATCTGCATTATAATGCATTTTATTATTATTTCATGTTAGTATTCAAAAATATTGGTGCCAAGTTAGCTAGCAGAATTTTACATTTGACATCTACGCATTTTTAATTAGACTTATTATTTTACTCTAGTTATATTCATTAACATTTTTGTCTATTATTGGTCATTGTGCTGTAGCAATATTACCTAATATTACTAAATTACCTACATGAATTCTTCTATAGTCTGCCATGGCAGTTAGTTACATGTGTTGAAGTGAAAGATAGACAGACACTAAAACAGGAGGTTCAATAATTTCACAACGCAAGTCCAGGGGTTCATCATACCTGATGTCTGTGAAAACATGCAAGAATCTGCTTCCTGCAATACCACAAGTTTCCAGTCAGTACTAATGTGTGAGGGTGGACTTGCACGATGAGTGTGAAAACTAAATTGGATAGTTGTAGGCACAAATTTAACCACATTGTTTTCAAAAAGATTAACTGTCAAATACTGTTTCTTCACAAACTGTCATATGACCTTTATGCCTTTCAACCTAATATTTATCAAAATATACAATAACCAAGTTGACACCAAATTGAGCATAATAATGTGTGTAGGTTTTTCCTTACTGTCCTCCTCTGCTCCTTTAAGAAATGCTCCAATGGCTCCGAGATAGCCTTCATGTCTCAGGAACAAGGCCTGAACTTCACCCTACAATGGAGGTAATAACATAAAAATCTGGGTTGTAGGTGAAACAGTGTCAAGTTTGGCTGATGACACAACAAGTCCAGGACTAAACTAAGAAATATCAGTGAGAATGAGAGGAAAAAAAAAAATAACAGACAATTAGAAACTCTTGTAGAGCACCAAGACACTTTGTGTTCACTGTGTAATTTAATGGGTGTTAGTTTGTTTTTATGTCGCAGAGGAAAAAGCCTTGCCTTGGTGAAGAAGTTGATGCTGTAGGTGATTGTGTGCATGGTGACAGGATGTCCTCTAATGAAAAAACCTCCAAAGTACACTCTGGACAGGTTGTGCAGCTTGGCATACAGACAGGCCAGCTGCCCGATGTCGTTGCTGATCATGTGGAGCAAGCTCTTGGCCATGTCTTCTTTAGAGAACTCTACAATTCAGAAAAGAGTTGCATAAACATACAGGCAAATATACGGACATCACTGACCTCAGAATATTTAAGTACTGCAACTAATATATTAACAATACAACGCCGGCAATCCTTCAGTAGTTGTAAAAACCTTTTCAGTATTCCAATTATGAAGCTTCTCACTTCCTTCCTTCTGTTTAATGGCAGTACAAAGTATAACTAAATTATATGAGCAGTGGGATAACAATTGGTATCAATATCAAAATCACGTTCCACATTTTCAAAGGGAAACTATATAAACTGCTCAGTAACTGCTCAACAGCAGCAGATGGACAGTAACAGGATTTGCTTCGATAAGCCAGCAAAAGCTGTGAATTTCCATCACAGTTACAAGTCCAGCACATGGAGAGAACGCTGTATCAGAACTAGGTGAGAGGTCATCTGTTCACTTCAACACAGATTTTGCAATAAAAGGAAAATATTTAGCCTGCCTTGCCAAGAAGACATCACAAACCCAACAGAAACATGTACTGGACTTAAAATTTAAAATTTTATTTACACTTAAAAATAAATCAAATCCATCCTTTGTCAAGTCTGTAGCCTGCAGTGACTGACTCACCTTGGATTCACAAAGGTTACAATGAGTTCCAATAGTGATGTGTGAGGATTGAAATGGAAGTTGTGTATATTGGCATACACTGGGGAAACTACAGTATGACTGTTTGCACAAGCAGATAAGTGGATTACACCCGCAGGACTGTTTCTTCACTGTGAAACTGGCTCACCACTGAAATACATTTTACAAATTGTGAGCTTACTGCAGTTGCTGCCCTTCGAAGCAAGCAAATGAGGATGTTACAAAATGTTTACATCTTTCGAGTCCATAGAAGGCAAGTGTTGGATACTCAAAAGATGGATTGGTTACTGCTTTAATTAATTTTTTTGGTCCAATCACCTGAATGAACTGCACATACAAGGTACAAAATATAAAGTGGGTCATTCCAGTCTTTTCCTACTCTAACCTGGACAAATACATATACAACGCTACAGGGCAGCCTCAGAATATCAATGATCCCATGTGTCACCTTTGTCAGCAGTAGCAGACTTTCCAAAACTGCTCGCAATAAGATCGCCAGTCAAGCCCAAAGACCCGTAAGATCCTCCATAGATATCTTTGACAAGCATATCGACACTTGTGTGCTGCCCTTTTGAAGCCAATTGTAGTAACTCGTCAAATCTCTACAGGACAGAAAAGGGTACATTTCATAAGGCTTAAGGGAACAAAATATTGCACTGAGAAGCCATCTTCATTTGTTGACTTCAAAGTAACAACTATTCAAAGCACAACAAGTTGTTTAGGATACCTTTGTCTTGGTGAGCAAGGCTCCAAGGCCCCAGAACGTCCCTCCACCTATTGAGCTTCCTCCTATTCGCTCAAATTTGTCCTCTGATTCAACCTGTGAATCAAATATAGTGAGAGCAGAAGACCCTGGTTTATACAAATGTTAGTCATCTGAAAAAAGCCAAAGCTGAACAATAAACAAAAGATGTATTTTTACTGGGTCTGTCATTTTTACACACCCAATATTACAACCCCATTTCCAAAATAAGCTGGCTAATGTAAAATGTAAATAAAAACATATTGTGATGACATGCAAAACATTGAAAGCCCATATTTAATTGAAACTAGCACAAAGACAACTTACCAAACGTTGAAACTGAAAATTGTTTAGTTTATGGAAAATTATATACCCATTTGGAATTTGATGCCAGCAACACATTTCAAGTTGGGACAGGGTCATGTTTACCACTCTATTGCCTCACCTCTTCTTTTAACAACACTCTGTAAGGTTCTGAGAACTGAAGAGACAAACTGCTGTAATCTTGAAAGCAGAATGTTTTCCCATTCTTGCTTGATGTAGGATTTCGGCTGCTCAACAGTTCAAGGTCTCGTATGTAGTATTTTACGCGCCAATATGTGTAATACGTGCAGAATGTGGTTTGGCATTGTCTTGCTACAGAAAGCAAGGCCATCCGTAAAAATAAATAGTCTAATAAGCAGCATATGTTGCTCTAAACGGGTATACATCGTTCAGCACTAATGGTGCCTTCACAAATGTGCAGCTTACCCATGCCATGTGCACAAAAGCGCCACCAAATCCTCACAGATGCTGGCATTTCAACAGTGCACTGATACCTGGAGGACGAGGTGTCCATGATTTCCAAACAAATTTAATACATTTTGACTCAGCAGACCACATATATGGTTTCCTCTTTGCATGGTAAGAGTTTCAACTTGCACTTGTGGATGAAGGGACAAACTGTTTACAAGTGATAGTTTTTCGAAGTGTTCCTCAGCCCATGCAGTGATGTCCACTACAGAATTGTGTCTGTTTTTGATTGCATGCACCAAACCAGTGGATGGAAAAATGCCACATTCGCATATTGTTTTTTTCATTTTTGGGACATTTCAAACGCTTGCTTAAAATTTGCTTGACAATTAGATGGAAACACGCTTAATGAAATACCCAGATTATTTTTTAATTTTCCATTTACAAAACATTTTTCTTAAATTGTTGCACTATTTGCCAGCACAGTCTTTCACAGGGTGGTGAACCCCTCCCCATCTTTCCTTCAGAAAGACTTAGGCTCCCTGGGATGCTTTGATTTTGATCCACAATCATGCTTGTTGCCACCTAATTGTGAGATGTTCCACCAGGTGTTTTCATTTAGCATTTCACAACCTTTGTAGTCTTTTGTTCCCACTGTTCCAACATTTAAAAGTTGTCTTTCTGCTATTTTCAATAAAAAAATAAAAAAAATAATAAAAACTATGGGGTTTCAATGTTTTGCACATCATCGCATTTTGTTTTTATTTACATTTTACAAAGCGTACCAACTTTTTGGGAAAAAGGGCTGTATTTAGTAGATAAAGACAAACATCAACCATTTCATTTAATGTGCCTTAACCCACTAGATACAAAATAAGGACAAACTCTGTCTGTAGATCTAAACTGATACCTGGACTCTTGGAGCAAATGACAATACAGATGTTAGGGGTTAAAACATATTTTCCAATTATTATTTCATGTTGGTTATCAAAGAATTGCAATAAAGATATGCACTGGAGGAAGGATGTTTTTAAGGTTAAATAAAACACATTCTTAAAAAAGGCCCACATCTGTTGCGATATGCTATTCTGCCAACTCAGATATAAGTATGTTTAAGGTATTTTTGACAAAAAGATATAAAAATGTTCATATGATTAAAAAACAAATGAGTATCCTTCATACCTTAACAAAGACATGAGTATACTGTAGCTTTTAGCTACTCATGTGGTCTATAAAATGTCAGAGGATAAAGTGACATCTTCAAAAGTCTTGTTTTGTCTGATCAACTAAGTATATCATTAGATCGGAAGAGCTGAAACCAGAGACAGATAGGTGATTCTGCTTCCTAAGTTACATTACAATTAATGGATTATCAAACAATTGCCAAGTAATTTTCTGTCACTGCTGGACTAATCAATTAAATAGACTAATTGTGTCAGATCTAGTTTAAATCTACTTTCCCAAAACTGACAAAACTTTGATTCTTCAGTTATTACCTTGACTATGGACACCCCAGAGCCGATGTTTACGAGCAGGTAAGGGAAGATGTCTGGTTGAGTCGTCTGAAAGCGGAACTCTGAGTCAGCATGCTTGGCATACACGAAAGCCTCATGGGGTATGTTCCTCAGCACAAAGTTGCAGCCCTTGATGAGGCATGTCATCTCGTCCTCTTTGTCCACTCTGCCACGATGCAACATAAAGAGTCCATTAGTTTGAATCATCCATAGCCAGAGCAGAAGACTAAATGTTTTGTCCTCGGTCTAGTAATAGAAGTAGGATATATTTATCTAGACAGAATATATGTCTGCAGAATTTCCCCTTGGGGATCAAATAAAGCATTTCTGATTCTGATGCTGATGTTGCCAGGGCAATAAACTGCAATGTCTGTGCTGTGAGAAGCCTAAGAAAGCACTACAAGGAGACAGGAAGGGCAGCTGATCGCTGATCGTCCATGCAGTGGCAGACCATATGTAACCTGCACCAGAACACAGTGCCATACCAGATACTGATCGTTACTTTTGATTTTGAGGCCCCCTTAGTTCAGGGACACATTTTTTCCCATTTCTGTTACTCACATGTCTGTGAAACTTTGTTCAGTTTATGTCTTAGTTGTCGAATCTTTTTATGTTCATAGAAATATTAACACGTTAAGTTTGCTGAAAATAAAAGCAGCTGCAAGTGAGAGGAAGTTTCCTTTTTTGCTGAGTATATATATATATATATATATATATATATATAGCCCTCAATGCTAATGCCATATGGATGCAGAAATAGTCAACCATTATGTAAACATTCTGTTGCTTTCACACAATGTTTGGTCAGCCAATAAGCAAGTAAACAGTGGATATTTTCCAGAATAGTCTTCATAAGGTTTTTGTCTCCCACTCAATCAAGTTTGTCCTCTGATTCACCCTGGTTCACATAAAGAGAACAGGATATTGCTTTGTGTGCGTAAGTTACAGGAAGGGCCCTTCCTGTTTCTGTTTGTACATGCAGTATCTACAGTGCAGCACTGTAGAGCATCAGCATCAGGTGACTGACACAGCAAAGATAAAGACATAATTTAGCTATATTTACAGCTGGTTTGTATACTCACTTGAGTCCAAGTTTCCTCTCAATGAGTTCTTTGAACTTGTGTGCCCCACCACCTGTAGCTTTGATAACTTTGGTTTCCGTGTTGACCAAATGGTCTTTGATGAAGTCCAAGCATGTTTCAATGTAAGCATTTTCAAACTTGATGAAGTGCAGGCGCGCAGTGACCTCTTCCTGCACTGATATTTCATAGAGCTTGTCACTGGTAGCCTCCTGGGACACACATGAGATGGAAACACAGAGGAGAAAGGGTGAATACTTAATATCGTCCAGCTATAGACATTGTGGAACAATAAAACTGGTGTGCTTTAATCAAATAATCTTCTTGTTTGGCTAGTGTATGTGAGCTTATCTGATGGTGGTGGTAACGTTATTTTCACATAAAGAAGCTAACGTTACAGGCTACCAGGAGAGCTTTTTACCGTCCATGCGGTTTGGTCTTTGTGTAAAAAAAACTTCAAATAATTACCTTTGTAGCGTGGTCGAAAGATCGTACTTTGGCCACTTTGTGTTGTACAGTTGAGTAGTAGGCAAGCTTTGTGAGAGATCCACCTGTTCAAGCAAAACAGCATTGATAATGTACGATAAGAAACCGCCGGGCGACAGAAGCTAAACAAGGGACAAACTGGATTAAGATCCAGACTTAAAACTAACGCTTAGTGAACTGAGAAACTGTAGCGTTAGCTAAACAGACACCAAACCCTTAACACAGGCTAGCTAACTTAGCAGCTAACGTCAACTCTGTTGCAAGTTAACTTGTTAAAGTTGGCCAGGTTGTTTGACACACATCCGCGTCATTAGATAACAGTTACAGATAATCCTGAAATCTCATCAGACTTACATCTTCAAGGTAAACAGACTTGTTGTCAAACAAATTAAAATAAGACACTAATTCAAGCGGCTAATGTCAGCTTTGTCTTGTTTACTTTCGCTTAAAGTCATGTGTTGTCATAGCAGGCTGCAGCATATCTGGTCCATAAACACGGAGCTTAGCCACGCTCGAGCAAAAGTAGCTGGAGAAACAAAGAAAACGTTTACATTCCCAGGTACCTATGTCTATTGCGAAACGCTTTGCGTTTTCCAAATTGCGGAATATTTCGTCGGGCGGTAGAGTAATGCTTTTATCCATGGTATGACTACTTGTGCTACTGTCAAGTCGAACGCATTCCGCCATGGTCGACAATGATTTTGACGGTACGTGCGTGGTGTACGTGCGTGCCTCCAGTTGTCCAATCAGCATCCACGTACAGCCTGGGGCGTGGACGTTGTCCTGTAAACGTTTCAGCACTGAAAACAGCAAACTCTTAAAATACATCAGTATTTTTTTTTTTTTTTTTTTCATTTTATAACTTTTGTTCACTTGTTCTGTATCTCTTGTATTCTTTACTTTGTGATGTCTTATTTTTTTAATTTTACTCTTGTAAATCACTTTGTCTACATTGTTTTTGTTTATAGTGTGTGTATATAACATAGACTGTAGGTATATATGTGTTCTCTATACTGTAGCCTGTGTCTGATTTTATTATTGTATTATTGTTTAAGTAAGTACATCGTGAGCATTGTACAATCCAGAGTCAAATTCATCGTATGTGTACACATACCTGGCAATAAAAGCTGATTCTGATTCTGATTCTGATTCTGACATTGATCTGTGAAAAGTTCCATATTATAATAAATTTAGGCTACTAACTTACTTATTACACCTGAAAACAAAAATAGGCTACATTATTCTGTTAATGGTTATTTTCACATCTACTCAAATGTGGAATAAGATGGTTTTATCAACCTTAAATCTCATAAAGGGGAAACAAAATAGAAAACACTTTATGTAATAGGGTCAGATTTAGTAATGCAGCTATTCCCATGAGTTTCTTTCTGTTGAAGGGCACATACACAAACTAACCCCTAGAGGGTAGAGCTCAGTCATGATAGAAATATTGTCCTTATTTAAAGATCTTGTATGTGATATTATAGTAGGCTACACTAGACTGATGGATGAAGAGAGTATCAACAGCCATACAAAGTAATGCAATCCAATGCAAAACACAATAAATCACGTAACCCCTTCATTGTTATTCTATTCGTAAGGTTGTTCAACATCACATTTTGTCAATGTAAAGAAGACCATGTCACAGCTCAAGATTCGGTTGATGATTCTTTTATTCAACAAGAATAAATAGTCACATCAGAGAGGCACTAGTGGTGATGATTCATCACAGTAAATGTTGTAGTCCAAGACAGTGTGCTCAAATAGAGTAGAGTGAAAAGCTTCAGCATCTTTACAAAACACATACAATCGTTTAGCACAACCTAAACAAAATAAAACTCCCTTACTCTGAGAGGAAATAACTTTCAGATATACATTTGTACTGTTGACACAACAAAACACAGTGATGACAGAACAGATTACTTTAAGACCCAACATGGGTCAGTTATCTTTTACAAAGTAAAAAGTTTACATCAAAAAGGTGAAAAACGCTCCCAGAAAGTAGACGAGACTCATAAATTCTTGTCACTGATCAGTCTTAAAACAGAAGACTTTCAGGACTTAAAGGTATGTGTGATAATGCTGGTAGGCACAGGCCAATTATTGATTACAGTGATAAATCAATTAAAGTATATATGTTATTCACAGAATACTATTTTATACTTGTTTCTTTCACACACAAAAAAATGTGTTTGAAAACATATTTCCAAAGGTAAATGGAAATATCCGTCCAATATGACCTTGTGATGAATTAAACACTTTGCATAGACAGATCTTACATTTCAGAATAATATGTCTGATAATAACCTTTGACCAATGTGGTCATCTCAGTTTGTCTGGTACTAACTCCAGTCTGTAGGTGTCTACCACGGCCTCCAGGGGGCGCTCCTGGCCAGACTCTTCTCTTTGGTGATGCTGGTCTGGACTGTGGAGCTCAGAAGAGAGAAGTCAGCCTCTCTAAGCTTCTTATCAGAGGAAGACTGCAGCTTGTTGAAGTGGTTCACAAGTCTTCTCTGGGACTGTGTCTCCACCTCCTCTTTAGACAGGAAGTGGTCCACCTCTTGGACACACCTGGAGTAGCCCTGATCGACAGCTGCTGAGTCCACAGCTTGATGCTGCTGCTGCAGTCGTCTCAGGACACAAACTGTCATCTCCAGGATG
>NC_060167.1:9634277-9654243 GCF_021292245.1 Micropterus dolomieu | reverse complement strand
CTTGGAGTCTGGCTGCTGTTTGAGGAACTCTGGACCCAGGAGAGACTTGAGCTGCTCAATGCTGCTGTTGATTCGCTCTCTGCGTAACTTCTCCACCAGAGGCTTTCTGAGCTGCAGAAAGAAGAACAAAGTCATTAATACACTTGTTCTGCAGTATAATGTTAGCATGAACAAAAACAGTCTCTCATGAATTACATTTAGTCTCCTTGAATCTTCAGTTTACCTTGTGGGTCAGAGTCAGATGCTCCTGAGAATCAGTCACTGCTGCAGTGATTGTAGGTGCCATGGCTGGATCTCTGTGCTGTAGAGGTCTCTGTTGAGAGAATCTGATCTCTGCTGACTTCATCCCTCCTATTTATAGTCCCACATCTGCATATCAATGTGTGGGTTTGGGTCTGGTTTGAGTTTCTCACAGTCTCAGCCAATCAGAAAGCTTGGTGAGACAATCAGGCATGTGGAGCAGCAGCACACTGAATGCTGTTCTTGCCTGGGGGACAATGGTTCGATCTCAGGGGAACAGGTGGACGACTGGGGGGGTGATGGAGAGCGACTCAGAGAGCTCTGTGTGATTCTGGGAAAGTGGTGACCCTGTAAAGAGAGCAGATCTGCTGCCTGATGCTGGGATCAATGACTTTGACTGAGCACACGCTGATCATCTCATCACACACGTAGGACACTGACTGGGAGAGTGTCCTCAATTTTAAACACACTTTCATAATTATGTGGTATTGCTGCATTTGCACTATTAAATCAAGCATCAGACCTTAATATTTTGACTTAAAGTTAAAAAACAAACATTTCTTTAAAAATCATATTGGTTGTTTTCCTAAGATTTGGCAGAATTGTGAGCTGGTACCACACATTTTTGAGAAAACACAAGTTAACACAATCTTGCAAGTAATCACAACTGTTATGGGTTCATACAAGTTAGTTTGTATATGGTGATGAGATGATCACTAAGTAAAACAGTAAAGTCAAACTCATTCAGCTGAAAGTTGTTCAGATGAAACAGATGTGCATTCCGTCTTGTGACAAGTTGTTCCAGTTACTAAAGAGGTTTCCCACACTGAATCCTTGGAGCTGTGCACCACAAAAGGAGTTTGAATGCTTTTTTGGTGACTATTGACCCTAGTTTCGCAAAGGGCAGAGCGTGACAGCACTAACCATCTGGAGGAAAACAACGACAGTGGCTTTTCAGTTTTTCAGAACTTTGGCTAACACTAAAACTACCTCATATTATTTACCACAATTTTTAGACTATTGTTTTCTGTGATGACTCTCATAACTAATGTAACATTTATTCTAAAACATCCAAAAGTGAAGGAGGATTTGAATGGAAAGTTGGTTACAGGTAATTGATTAATACTTTCCCTTTAATAATTTCCCTTTTTAATCCAGTAAAAATGTCTTTGCTCTCTTTTGTCCGTTAATTAACGTTAGGGTTCTTAAAACACATAGAGTTGAGACAAAGGTATATGTATGTCAAAACACGAAGCAAAACAAAAGTCTGTATGACCCTTGCTGTAAGGGCTGCATTGCCCTGGCAGTTTGGCACCCATCAATAGAATAAAATAAAAAAGGCTTACATTGAAATGATGCCCTGGTGAACAGAGGGGAAATTAAGTTGGCAGAAGTTAGTTAGTTGAAAGAAATACAGAAAAAACAGTATAAGGAGAAAAAAAATCTTCGTCTGAAGTGTGCCAACTCCCCCTGGAGAATAGTCAGGTGCTGGTGGGGTTGAGGATGCTAATCATGCTGAACTGTGACTCTGCCTCTCACAGCTTTCCCACACTCTGTCCATTGACAGAGCTCCCACTTAACAATAGACATGTGCCTTGTTAAATGCTAATTCATCCCCACACAAGGAGCTCCCAGCTCTCCCCTGAGGGTAAAGTTTGTTGGTAAGAAACTCTCTTGAATTACGAGAAGAGACAAAGAGAAATAAACAGAAATATTTGGACTGGGGGTGTAACCAGTCAACTATATGTGTTGTGTGCAGATTTTATAATTACATAGAGCTTTAAACTACTTTACTATAAGGAGTATATTACCATTTAACAAATGGGTCATAACACACTATAAAGTACTTGTAAGCAGACATGAGTACATTTTGAAGTGTTTATTAATGTACAATATTTGTCAACACTCTACTATGAGGATATCTTTTATATTATCACAGCAATGGTTTACTCTATTATCATCCATTATCTGTCTATGCACCAGCCTCAACTTTTCAGTGCCCACAGTATAAGTTATAGTTGCTGACAAATACATAAATACACACTTATATTTACTATATCTGACATTTATCAAATCTTTATACTGCTTATTACTTCTGAATAGGGGGGTAAAAGTGTAAAAGTAAACTGTCCTTTGGTTGAAAACGTAGAAAATGTTGAAAAATATAAAAATAGCTAACCATAATAGGCTATAAATTTAATATAAAAATCAGATTTGATAACTCAGCACAATTGTAATTTAATTAAAATTTAAGTGAATTTCTTTCTACAAACTGCAAAAAAATCACATTTTCACAGAGCTGGATTTTCAAAATTCTATATATAAAAATACAAAAACATAAAAAAATATATATATAATCTAAATATTCAAATGATCAGGTTTAGTGAGTAGAAAATGTAAGCATTTAAAATTCAGTAGTAAAGAATCCCCGCCACCCCCCCACAGACGTCTTTGTCTGCCTCTATTGTGCCACTGGGGCTCTGTGAGTGGGTTTTCACTGCTTTCCCACACTCTGTCCATTCACTGCTTTAAAGAACAAAAGAAGTGTGTCTGGTTGCACATCACATTAATTATGGAGTCAGTTTACGAGTTTTATCTCACTGCCTCTGAATGGAAATTCCTGTCATCAAGACTCGTCATTACCAGGCTTTTGTAAAATCTCTTTAAGGAATGCAGACATGCTAAGGATTAATGAACATTCAAAAACATTAATTTCCCCATCCTTTAGATTCAAATTGCTCGTCTGCATTCCAGACTGTTTATTGTGATGGGAAGGATAAAAGGGAGTCTATTCCTTAATTTATCAGGTACTGGTTCTGGTGCAATAAGATGATGAATTTGAAGTTAAAGCTGTAATAGCTGCAAGAAAACTTTATTTAAAACATTAGCAAATCATCTTCATGCAGCTGTTGATAAGAAGATTTGTGTTTGAAAACTTCTTAAAAAAGGTGCCATTGCATCTAAGCTAGTATTATTTTCTTTAACCCCTTAAAGTTGGCAAGTCTACTACCTGAACTGCAGATTCAGCAACATTACCAGACCACCTAAAAAGAAACCAATAATAGTTATGTCTGTTATCGGACATAACTGATCCATGTGCCGTTTTAGAAAACACGCTTTCATTAACAGTCTCCACTGTGTGTGATGAGATGATCAGCGTGTGCTCAGTCAAAGTCATTGATCCCAGCATCAGGCAGCAGATCTGTTCTCTCTACAGGGTCACCACTTTCCCAGAATCACACAGAGCTCTCTGAGTCGCTCTCCATCACCCCCCCCTCCAGTCTTCCACCTGTTCCCCTGAGATCGAACCATTGTCCCCCAGGCAATAACAGCATTCAACGTGTGGCATCCCTCATTGTCTCACCAAGCTCTCTGATTGGCTGAGACTGTGAGAAACTCCAGCCAGACCAAGACCCACACATTCATATGGAGATGTGGGACTATAAAAAGGAGGGATGAAGTCAGCAGAGATCAGATTCTCTCAACAGAGACCTCTACAGCACAGAGATCCAGCCATGGCACCTACAATCACTGCAGCAATGACCGATTCTCAGGAGCATCTGACTCTGACCCACAAGGTAAACTGAAGATTCAAGGAAACTAAATGTAATTCATGAGAGACTGTTTTTGTTCATGCTAACATTATACTGCAGAACAAGTGTATTAATGACTTTGCTCTTCTTTCTGCAGCTCAGAAAGCCTCTGGTGGAGAAGTTACGCAGAGAGCGAATCAACAGCAGCATTGAGCAGCTCAAGTCTCTCCTGGGTCCAGAGTTCCTCAAACAGCAGCCAGACTCCAAGCTGGAGAAAGCAGACATCCTGGAGATGACAGTTTGTGTCCTGAGACGACTGCAGCAGCAGCATCAAGCTGTGGACTCAGCAGCTGTCGATCAGGGCTACTCCAGGTGTGTCCGAGAGGTGGACCACTTCCTGTCCAGGGAACAGGTGAAGACACAGTCCCAGAGAAGACTTGTGAACCACTTCAACAAGCTGCAGTCTTCCTCTGATAAGAAGCAGAGAGAGGCAGACTTCTCTCTTCTGAGCTCCACAATCCAGACCAGCATTATCAAAGAGAAGAGTCTGGCCAGGAGCGCCCCCTGGAGGCCGTGGTAGACACCTACAGACTTGTACAAAAGTGAAGCTCAAAGTGAAACGTCAACGTTGATTGAGCAATTGTACTTGTACTCTTGTCCTCATTCCTGTAGTAGTCTTATGTTGAAGAGTTATTGCGTATGTTACTGCAATTTGTCACTTGTATTACCTTTTGTAAAGGTCAGATTCTGTAATATTTGCAGACAGCAGGTTGGCTACCGTTTTCTATTTCAAAGGTAGTCATTTATTTCTGATTCAGGTACTGAAGTAAACATTATTGTTCCCAATGGGAATGCCTATATATTGTCAGTAACACTGACAATGATGTATGTACTTTTCCTCCATTTAGGAGAGACAGTTAATCATGTTGAACATGTGTCAGATTTATATGTGATATCCACATAATCTGTTGATTGAAATGTCTTAATTGTCTGCATTTTTAGCAGATTCATACTGTGTATGAAAATTTTCATCAAGACAAACGTGCTGCTTTATAACTCTGTGAGTGACAGCACTCATACCTTCAATGAAGGACTTGTTTGTAAAATGTCTCAATGTGAATGTATCTCTTCAAGCCAAGTGATGCGCATTAAAACAATCACAGAAAAAAACAGGAAAAAAAGTTTGGATGTGTCATTTTTATCAACTTGTGTAAATCACAGGATATTAAAGCACCAGATCAAAACCTGCATATTCAAATGTTAAAGCAGGACATTACAACATGTGCAGAATACTGAGCCAAATGCTTCAGTAACACTCAGCAACAACTGACTAGTGATTAGTGAGTTGATTAGAGTGATTAGAGGGGTTTTGGTATTAGCTACACAGTGATTCCGCATCTTGAAAAGATGCCACAAACATATAGTATGATGGACAAAAAGCTAGATAAGGTAGACAATCAGACAGCAGCTGATTCAACCCTTCAGCTGTGAGCTTATGGTTCACATCACATCTACGATGTCTGTAATCAATGCAAAATATGGTGTTATACAACTGGAAAAAAACAACATAATGTCTCTCAGGAAGATGTTGGGCCTTCACAAGTCACCAGAACAGCTTCAGCGTAGATTCACCATGTCTCTAGTCTGCAACCTGGGGTGAACACCCTTCTCCTTAAAGCTACCACCTCATTTTGTGTTTTATATATTATTGGAAAGCTGTGCAACATATTTATCTCCCATATGCGTTAAACTGGGCTGAGATCTGGTGAATGAAAAGGTCATATATTCACATTCTTTTCATGCTCATCATACAATTCAGTGAACCATAAATGCCCTTGGTGCACACATATGAATTTGTTATGTTTCTGCTCGTTTTATGTTTGGTTTTTGTTTTTCGTTTTTTGTCACCTGGCTGTACATGTGCTGTGGTGGCAGTTAACAGAGGGTCTGTCATGGAGCAGACAGTGCTGATGCTCCTGGTGTTTACAAAACATTTGTTCCACTTAACAACTTGAACTATGATGTAATGCAATTATCTATAAAGAATATGACTAATGGCTAAGGTGGCTTTGGTACAACAAGAGGAGTTTGAATAATGTATTTCCCCAAATTTATTTAATTAAGGTGACATGACAAAGACTTGCATCCTTTGCATGTTTATTTTCTTGAAATGTGAAAAAAAAACACAAAAACAAATTTCAATCCACTTTGGATAAATTAAAAAAACAGTGAATAAACTGAAATATGCATACATGGCATACACAAAACAATAACAAATCCCTTTTCAGAAGAAAGGTTGGTGTTTAAGAATGTGATACTTTATACCTTGAAACAAGGCAGTAAGATACTGTATGCAAACTGTAATCACACAATATTTGCCTATACAGTATTTTCACAGGAAGAATAGGTTAATATTGCTCTGGCTTAAAAATTTAAGCAGATTTTACTGCAGTTAATCAATACATTTAAAAAAAATATGGTCCTTAATATTTAAACATCAGCATAGTTAAGAGACCAGATTTATCTTCTGTGATCTACAACCCTGAGAATCGTAAATCCCACAAATAGCAGCACATGTTGTAACGACGTAGCCACTGACTCTTCTTCCCAGTCAGTGACCTCTTCACATTTTCCTCGGAATCATTTTCTTCCTCTGGCTACTGTTGTTGCCAAAATGAAACCGTATCATTTGAGGATTCTGCAGATCTGCTTGTGATAGTGCAAAAAATGCATTTCTCTAGAACAGAGATGTAGCTGGCATTGTTAAATCTGTAGTTCACAAATCAATAAACTGCAGTTGTTTTAATGCACTGTCAGTGATTTCTTATTGTCCATTCCTCATTGTCATCAAAAGCACAGTGGAGCCAAGTCTTCCTCTGCATCGGGAAACAGCCGTAAAATGTCCCTTGAATATTTGGAGAAGCCGTTGTGTGACAGCAAGGCTTTTCTTAAGGTGAGGAAGCACTTTGTTTTTTCCAGGATGTCTGAAACATGGATCCCATTCTGCAGGTGTTCTCCAATCAGAGCCTTCAGCTTCTCCACTCCAGTGCAGCATTTCCTCTCCAACATGTGGAGTTTACACCTGAGAGAAACAGAGTCGTGAGTTTGATTATTATGTTCACTGGTTTAGTAAAAAGAACTTTATACAATAAAAATGTTACAAAATACAACAATTAAAAAAAAGAAGAAATGTGGCTTTGGCTTACCTAAAGAGCTGCTCCTTCACGCTGTCTTGAAGAGCGAGGTCTGCATAAAGAGCCATTTCAAGGTTTGCTTCGTGTGGTGGTAAGTTCTGCTGTTGCCTGCGAAG
Organism: Micropterus dolomieu; assembly: GCF_021292245.1. Taxonomy (NCBI): domain Eukaryota; kingdom Metazoa; phylum Chordata; class Actinopteri; order Centrarchiformes; family Centrarchidae; genus Micropterus; species Micropterus dolomieu. The sequence goes on along the minus strand of NC_060167.1, from coordinate 9,647,160 downwards.
GTTCAGAGGACGTCTTTGTTGACATCTGCGTCTCGGCTGTGCATTTATGCTGCTAATCTTGCATTCTCTCTGCTTTTCAGCCAATCAGGAGGCTCACAGCTCAGAACAATAGAGTGAATTTAATGCCTGTCACACAGAACAGGTGGGATGCTTTATCTGCATGCCACAGATCAGCAAGGTCACTGGGAAAATATTTTTCCTGAAGTGGACATGGGAAAATTTTGTTTCTCACTGCTTAGACCTGAACACTGATTAGAATTTGACATAAGACAAAGAATCCAGGCAAAGACCCTTTAATGATGCTAAACTAGGAATGTGAAAATAAAATAAAACTAAATATTACATTACATTTTTCCAGTTAAACTAAAAATCATTGTAATGTTTTAATGGCATCATAAAATCCTGACAGGAAAGGGAAGTCAGTTACACTTTAAGGACAAATTTCTGTTCTTTCTTTAATGAGATTAATGTTCAGTACACTCTCTTCATCACTGTTGAAAACTAATAGATACCAAAATAGCAAAGAAAATCTTTTTTTTTAAATTCCCCAAAAGCTGTAATAATGCTTTAAAGTTATATTTTCTGACTCTGTGTGTCTCAGCGGTGAGCTACAGCTCAACCAGATGGCTTGTCTGTGAAATGACTTTCGTCCTGAGAACCGTCCTGAGGCTTTGTGAGAGTAGACACACTTCTATTGTGTGGGCAGCTGAGCAGGCTGCATACAGAAGTGTGGGAAGCCGTGTGTCGATGTGGCTCCCAGCACCAGAGAGAGAGGAGGGCGTGTGACCGGGGCACGTTCAGCCTTGTGCAGGGAGCTGTGGGAGCTCAGAGGAGGGGAACTAGGAAACCTGAGCCCCTACACAGACAGCCGATAGACATGCAGACAGATGGAGAGGAGATAAGCAGGAAGGTAAACCAACCTGAACCTGATTATATAGCTTGCGGTTGTCTTAGTGTGTTCACAGAGGATAATGAACAGAAAACAGCAGCACATTTCTCCCAGACAAGAAAACAAAATGTATACTCCTTTCTCAAAGTGCATCAAAAGGATTAAGTACAGGTAAAAGAAACAAGTCATGTCAATGATCATATGTCATACAAACTAATGACTCTACTTAGAAAAGCTTACAAATAACAACTTTAAAGGATTATTCATAATCTGTCCTCCATAAGTGTCTGGCAGGCATTGCAAAGACATCAGAACTCATAGACTACATTATTATGGAATTTGCTTGAGATTTTATGTCATATTTTTGGTTCTATTAGTCAATCAAATGCATTTTTCTGATAGTAATCTCTGACTACACCTAAACTCACTGTCAACTTTGAGCATAACCAACAAAAAACACATCCTTAATTTATGTATTGTGTAGGAAGTCTGTAAACTGCAAATAAATGTATGAGTCAACCAACACCCATCCTGTTGTGGGGACAGCCCAGCTGACGGTGAGTGTCCTGGTTTCCCTTTTTTTTCTCACTTTATTTCACCCATTGTTTTGCTCTGCCTGCCTCCCTGTGTTCTCCTCCTCTCTCCCTCGGCTCCTGAGCCCAGCCAACTACCTGCACCTGCACCTCATCAGCCGCCTTGTCAGCCTGCTACACCTGCCAGTAATCAACCTCATCCCTGCCTGTATTTTAACCCCGGTTCTCCACACAATCCTCGCTTGATCGTCGTTGCTCCATACCCGGTTCACTCACCCTCGTCATCCGTTCAGTCGGCTGGGCTCATCCTTCGGTCCTCTCCTCTCGGGCTTCCTCCACGGCGCCCTCCCGGCTCCTCCTCGCCTCACCACCTGTGCCTCGCCTGCTCCTCGGTCCTCCGTGCCCGCGTCCCCCGGCGTCCACCTCTCCTCCCTCACCTCTTCCCTAGCCCCCTCCGTGAACCCTCAATAAAACCTCCTTCCCTCTGAGCGTTGCGTTTGGGTCCTTTCTGTCCCGTCTCCCAACACATCCCATGATTAAAGCAGAGAGCCAACAGAAATGGTTATTGTTTACATTACATTACTGCCTCTTTCATTTATGTTTTTGCCTTGAGAATAAAATCTGTATATATCTGCATAATGGCTGTTAAGTTTTCTTGAAGTTCCAGTGAGAAAGTCATGTAAGCATAAATGTCATCAGTTACAGTCAACATTTTCTTTGTCGTTGACTCTTTTATTGACCTCTTGCTCTCTCTTTTTACGTTTTACGGTTATGTATGTAACCCTTGTTCCCCGAGAAGGGGAACGAGACACTGCGTCACCCCACCTGGAGTGCCTTGCTTTATAGAAAGCAACAAGGGTAAAACAAGGGTTACATACATAACCGTAAAACGTAAAAAAAAAACAACATACATGGATGAAACTCCATTAGCTTTATGTTGATGGTGGTTAATTGCATCTTATTTAAATATTCCAATAAGGAATTTATTGTAATGGGGCCAATAAATGATTGTAGCCACAGTGAGATGGAGAGTGTAGAGTGAAACATGCAATGTAAATTCAAAAATTATTATTAAAAAGCTGGGAGACAAAATAATATTAGAACACAAAATTTACAAATAGCATTGTTTGTTTATTTTAAAAAAAGGCACATTGAGCCACTTCAAGTATGAAAAGCTCTGGCTATACATGATCTTATATCACAACAACAACTTGAAGCTTTCTCCAAGACACAGTGTAGTCAGTAAAGCAACAGTTATCTTTATAAAAGACAAAACAATCTTACAAACGATTCAAATTAATATTTTCAAACAAGAATGATAATTTGCTCTTAATAAACACAATCAAAGCAGTAAAAACTGACCTTAAACAGATCAAAATGTTCTTATCACAGAGTGATTACAGCAGGTTAATAACCACTGAATACATGAATGTTCATTAAAGACAACATAACAGTCACTGGAAAAAGGTGACAGTGTGACATTAAGCAAACCTTTTAGAAAAAAGGATAAACATTTAGATCTTAAAACTGATCAGTTTTGAGTAATATGAAAGAATATAGTCCATTATGACAATATGTCCATATAAATGGCATGTTAACATGTTTTGATCAATATCAATAAAAGGATAACATATGGTTCCATATCATTATATAATACCAATACATGAAGTACAGTGAAGTATAAAAATAATTGCTGATGCAATCAGATTTGGTTCATGCAACATGCATGACAAGATGTTCTCTTTCTAACCTTGAAAGATAATGTTGCTGACATTTAGGAAATGTCATCTGGCACAAAAAAAAACACAAAATGCAGCTCCTGTACATACAGACGAACAAGTCCATAACATTTCAAAGAATTCAGTTCAGAAATCTTTGACCAATGTGGTCATCTCAGTTTGTCTGGTGGTAACTCCAGTCTGTAGGTGTCTACCACGGCCTCCAGGGGGCGCTCCTGGCCAGACTCTTCTCTTTGATAATGCTGGTCTGGATTGTGGAGCTCAGAAGAGAGAAGTCAGCCTCTCTCTGCTTCTTATCAGAGGAAGACTGCAGCTTGTTGAAGTGGTTCACAAGTCTTCTCTGGGACTGTGTCTCCACCTCCTCGTTAGACAGGAAGTGGTCCACCTCTTGGACACACCTGGAGTAGCCCTGATCGACAGCTGCTGAGTCCACTGCATGATTCTGCTGCTGCAGTCGTCTCAGGACACAAACTGTCATCTCCAGGATGTCTGCTTTCTCCAACTTGGAGTCTGGCTGCTGTTTGAGGAACTCTGGACCCAGGAGAGACTTGAGCTGCTCAATGCTGCTGTTGATTCGCTCTCTGCGTAACTTCTCCACCAGAGGCTTTCTGAGCTGCAGAAAGAAGAGCAAAGTCATTGATAAATTCATTCAAGGTGTAGTGTTAGTATAAAAAGACAACATTTCATAAAATATTGAGTTTTCTTGAATCTTCAGTTTACCTTGTGGGTCAGAGTCAGATGCTCCTGAGAATCGATCAGTGCTGCAGTGATTGTAGGTGCCATGGCTGGATCTCTGTGCTGTAGAGGTCTCTGTTGAGAGAATCTGATCTCTGCTGGCTTCATCCCTCCTATTTAAAGTCCCACATCTGCATATCAATGTGTGGGTTTGGGTCTGGTTGAAGTTTCTCACAGTCTCAGCCAATCAGAGAGCTTGGTGAGATAATCAGGCAAGTGGAGCAGCAGCACGCTGAATTCTGTTATTGCCTGGGGGACAATGGTCTTAGTGGAACAGGTGGTGCAGTGGGGGTGATGGAGAGAGACTCAAAGAGCTCTGTGTGAATCTGGGAACGCGGTGACCCTGTAGCAAGAGCAGATCTGCTGCCTGATTCAGCTGCAGATCCTGATCATCCCATCACACATGTGGGAGACAAACATTTTTGGTGTAATGTAAAAGGATAGAAATAAATCCTAAATTTAAGTAGCTTTTCATTTGCCAATTATTGAGCCAAAATCCAATGTGTAGCAGCTAAAATACTTTGACTAGATACATTGTTTAGTTTTGCTTATTCCAAAATTAAGCTTTTGCAAAACAGTAGTGTGATTCAGGCACTTAATAAACTCAACATAATAATCATGCTGCTTTCCAGATGTAGCATAGTAATTTGACATGTGCCTTGTAGTTAGTGTGAGTAACAAGTTGAGCTCAGTTTCCCACACTGACTCCCTGAATGGTCTGGTCAATGAACCACTTCTGTGACAGATGCTGGCTGTGTGTTGTAATCGAATCAGAGCCTGACATCACCAGCCATCTGGAGGGAAAGGACGCCATTGGATGTCTCACTTTGTTACATCTGAAATGTAGGTAAACAGTTTATCATCAGTTATCACCAAAATGATTTGTCGTTTTATATTTTTCTGTTTCCAATCAGTCATACATTGTGCCTCTCCAGTCATAATCCCGCCTCATTACTTACCATCAACTGGACCTAAATTTCAGCATGAGTCTTGGAGGTTTCCTGGTGGGGGGCAGATGTTTTCTGAAGTGTGCCAAATCCCTTTGGAGAATTACTTGCTGGCTGCTGGTGGGATGGATGTCATTCACACTAAACTCTGCTCTCAAGAGCTTTCCCACATTCTGTCCATTAGCAGAAATAGTCATTTGCCTCTCTACAAATCGTCTTGTTGACAGTACTGTGCACAAGCAGTGTGAGCGCTGAGGGTGAGTTTGGGACCCCGAAATATAATATTTAGACGTTAAATTAAAAAAATTAAAATTTGAATTAATGACTTTCCATTTTAGACACATGTTACACGGTCAATCAAATAATATTGTAAAATGCAAAAACATCATGTTTGTTTAATGAGTCGGGGTCTGAACATCAGGGCAGACGATCATTATGCCATTTTGTCCACTCAGGTAGATTAATTAATGTGACAGGGAGTAGATACTGGATCGTAGATATCGCCTCTTGCGCCAAAATTAAGATCCAACTAGGATAATAAATTAACACCAGGGCCCAGATGTTCAAAAAGTTTAATCTGGATCAGAATGATCCGGATTTGGAAATCCCATGTTTTTCTATTCAGGATTACGTAACCCATTTTATTTTTGTGCTGGTTTTTCAAAGTAATACTGGATTGGATCACGTTAATCCACATACAAACTTTTCAGGATTACCAAATCCGGATTTCCTGCTCTAAATGGTACTACATATGACAAAGTAGGCTGTTAATGATATAAAGACCAACAGGTAGAAGCGTCCTTTCTGTTGGGATCAAGATAATCCAGATTTTTTGGATCAAAGGGATACCAATCCTACTAAAATGTTTTGAACAACACAAACTGAAGGTTTGATCCAGATCAAAATCAGGATTGGATTTGTTGATCTGATCCGATTTCAGAATCCTTATTTTCTTTTTGAACAACACATTTTCAAGATTTGATCCAATCCGATAGCCAAAATCCATTCAGATTACTTTTGAATAACTGGGCCCAGAAGATTAAAATTTCTTGTTACTCAACATTTACAAAAGTAGTGAGAAGGCCAGCTACAACATTTAAGGAAACATTAAAGACTGAGACAATGTAACAAGAGAAAAAATTCAGCCACAGTGACACAGAAGCATACACTTCAACAGTTAGCTAACAGCTAATGTTGGTCCAGGGCAGTCTGTTAGACCAACTCGTCCATCTCGAAAGGACGTCGTCTCTGACTGGATCTGTGGTTCTCATTTGGAACTCCTTACTGTTAATGGATTTAAACAACAATTTTACTGAACACTAGTGGACCGTGATTTACCAAACCCACAGGTGCAGTAGTGACCGAAAGCATATGATACCCAGACCGTTCACCACCAACCCTTGTCCCTTCAGTTGACAGTGGTGAGTAACTGTTAGCTAAAGCTTTATTTTTACATAACATTAGATTACTTTTTACATTCCACACAACTGTTTGGGATTTCTCTTAAAATGTTGCTGTACATTGTGTTGAATAACAGATGTTAGTTTAGCTATGAGACAAAAATGTAATGTGAATCCAGGTGATGTCTCTTTCTAAAGTATGTTGGTGCTTGATTTAGTGATGTTAGTTCCCGATTGTTCTCAGTGTTCTTTATAGCCTATACACATTTTCCTGTGTTCAACAGCCTATTAGCATATTAACAGTGCGCAGTAATTTTTTGTTTCAGCTGTTTCAAAGCCTGATCATCAAGAGGTTGTAATTCTGAGAAACGTCTCGGGTTACGTATGTAACCCTTGTTCCCCGAGAAGGGGAACGAGACACTGCGTTGGTGACGACACTATGGGAACGCCTCTGGGCGTGGCAGGGCTGAACTATGAATGAAACTACTCCAATCCTATTGGTGTTACTAGAACGGTAGTATGTGACGGGGTAACCGGAGGGGGTATATAAGCACGCCGGCACATAGGACACATTAGCCCTTTCTATGAAGCAAGGCACTCCAGGTGGGGTGACGCAGTGTCTCGTTCCCCTTCTCGGGGAACAAGGGTTACATACATAACTCGAACTCGAACTGCGTCGGTGACGACACTATGGGAACGAGATACTCACTTAGGCTGCGCCGAAACCCCGCCTGCCCCCAGCGTGCAGAACCTGACGGCACGACTAGGAGGAGAGCGCACGGGTGCCGGGTGCCGGGTGCCGGGTGCAGAAGGCAGGTCCAGACTGTAAAACCGGATAAAAGTGTGAGGGGTGGCCCAGCCAGCCGCGTCACACAAATCCTGGAGCAACGCCCCTGCGAGGAGGGCCCTAGAAGCCGCCATGCCTCGAGTAGAGTGCGAACTTACGGGCATAGGTGAAGGCAAACCGCGCACCTGATAGGCCAGGGAAATAGTCTGAACGATCCAGTTGCTGATGGTGTGTTTAGAAGCGGGGAGCCCAGCCTTGGGGGACCCGAAACACACCAGCAACTGGTCTGCTTTCCTCCACCGGGAAGACCTCAGAGTGTAAATACTCAGTGCTCTGACAGGGCAGAGCAGATGAAGTCTCCCGTCCTCCGCCGTCACATGAGGTGGGGGATGAAACGCCTGCAACACCGTGGACCCTGCCAGTCTGGCCGGAACCTTAGGGACATAACCTGGACAAGGGTGCAGGATGGCCCTGACCCTCCCCGGGGCAAACTCCAGGCATCGGGGAGACACCGAAAGTGCCTCCTCAGAGAGGTGATAGCGAGGAGAAAGGTCATCTTAAGGGTCAGGTGCTTGGCCTCAGCCGACTCCAGGGGTTCGAAGGGGTCCTCAGCCTACGCTTCGAGAACCACTGCCAGGTCCCAGGTGGGAACCCTGGAACGAGTCACGGGTCTCATCCTCCGGGCTCCACGGAGGAAGCGCACGACCAGTGGAAGCCTCTCCAAGGGCCCATCACTCAGAGGGGCGTGGAATGCTGCAATGGCAGCCACATACACTTTGAGTGTTGACGGGGAGAGGCCGGCGGAGAAACGGTGCTGGAGGAACTCCAGTATCACAATTACCGAGCAGGAAACTGGGTCCACCGCCCGTTCTCTGCACCAGGTGGTGAACACATTCCACTTTAGGCCGTACATCCTTCTCGTGGACGGGGCTCTGGAGCTGAGCAGCGTCTCGACTGCTCCTGTCAGACCCATAGCTGCCACAGGGCGGGGTGCGGGTGAAAGATCCGGCCCTCTGCCTGGGACAGCAGGTCTCTCCTCAGAGGGACCTGCCAGGGCGGGCCCTCGAGGAGCAATATTAAATCCGAGAACCACACTCGTGCCAGCCAAAACGGGGCTACTAGTAGTAGACTGACGCCGTCCTGGCGGACCCGCTCCAGAACTGGAAACGCATACAGACGCAGCCTCGGCCATGTCTGCACCATGGCATCCAACCCTAGCGGGGCTGGGGGCGAGAGGGAGAACCACAGGGGACAGTGCGCCGTCTCTCGGGACGCAAACAAGTCCACGTCTATGGGGCCGAACTCTTCGCATAATAACTCTAGGTCTGCTCCTTGATTCTGGGTCCCAGGGATGTACGCTCTGAGGGACAGCAGGCGCGAGCGCAGACCCCCCTGGTGATTCAAATAGGCCACCACTGCCGTATTGCCGGTTCTGACACGGATGTGGCGACCGCGGAGGGCGGGCAGAAAACTCTTCAGAGCTCTGAAAACCGCCAACATTTCCAGGCAATTTATGTGCCAAGAGAAATGATGCTCCTCGCAGGAGCCTCTCGCGAAGCGGCCTTCCATGACCGCGCCCCATCCCGTGAGTGAGGCGTCTGTTGAAATAATTGTTCGGCGACAGATCGCTCCCAACACGGGACCTTGGGACAGGAACCAAGATTTCCTCCATACAGACAGGGAACGAAGGCATCCACTCGTAACCCGTATCAGACGGAGCGGATTTCCCCTCGGGGAGAATCCCTTGGATTTTAGCCACCACTGCAGGGCTCTCATGTGCAGTAGTCCTGAAGGTATTATACTGGACGCTGCTGCCAGAAGACCCAACACCCTCTGAAAGTGTTTTACAGTGATGGCGCGGCCTAACTGCACTCTGGTCACTGAGGACAAAATGGACTCAATGCGTGCGGGAGACAGGTGGGCCTGCATCGTCGTTGAGTCCCACACCACCCCTAGGAGCGGAGTCCGTTGGGTGTCAGCACGCTCTTCTTTGCGTTGAGCCGTAGCCCCAAACGCTGAAGGTGGGCGAGGACGACATCTCGATGCCGAACCGCTAACTCTCGAGACTGGGCCAGGACGAGCCAGTCGTCGATTTAGTTCAGTATGCGGATGCCCTGGAGCCTCAACGGAGCCAGAGCTGCATCCATGCATTTGGTGAACGTGCGGGGAGATAGTGCTAGGCCGAACGGAAGAACACGATACTGGTAAGCCGTGCCCCCAAAGGCGAACCTCAGGAACTTCCTGTGAGAGGGACGGATGGAGATGTGGAAATAAGCATCTTGCAGATCTATCGTGACAAACCAATCCTCGAATTGGATGTGACTGATGATGGCTGGGATGGTAAGCATCCTGAACCTGAATCTCCTCAGAGATTGGTTCAGGGACTGCAGATCCAAAATCGGACGCAATCCTCCGTCCTTCTTGGGAACCAGGAAGAATAGGCTGTAGAAGCCGGCTTCTCTGACCGGTAGGGAAATTAGTTCTATGGCGCCTTTCTTCAGACTTGAGGTCTCAGGACCTCTTCCCCTGGGCCCGCCGAGACTGAATGACGGTCCTCAGATCCGTCTTCTCGGGGGGCTGGGGGCGAGAGCGCCATCTTGCGTCCCAGGTTGGTTGAGGGGGATCCCATGAAGCGACGCTCTGCTTCTGGCTGCGGCGGTAGGTACTGGATGAAGGCTGCGTCCGCCTTTCCTGAGCCGTCGCGGTCCTGGAGTCTGACCGGCGGGGGAGATATCGTTCAAACGCCTCTCCCTGAGTTTTGGTGTGCTGGAACCTGTTGACAACAGCATCCACTGCTTCGCCAAACAGGCCAGAAGGCGAGAGGGACGCATCCAGGAGAAAAGCCCTCTCCTTCCCCTGGATGCCCGATAGGTTGAGCCACAGATGGCGCTTCGTAGCCACCAAAGCCGCCATGGATCGGCCGATGGAACGGGCCATTTCCTTGGTCACACGGAGAGCCAAGTCCGTCACTCTACGCTCCGTCAGGTCCTCCTCAGAGGGACCTCCCCCTACGTCACAGTCCTGAAGGAGATCGGCCTGGTATGCCTGCAAGACAGCCATCGTGTGCAGGCTGGCACCAGCTCGACCCGCTGCCATGTAGGCCTTGCCCAACAAATCGGACGTCATCCAACATGGCTTGGTGGGGAGCGCCGGCGTCCGGAGGGATGAGGCGAGGTTGGGAGAGAGGTAGCTAGCCAGTGCATCCTCCACTCGTGGCATCGCTCCATAGCCGTGCTGTCTGATTTCTGTCACGTTGCCGTAGTCCAGCCGGGGGGACGTAGACAGCCGCGCAGAGAAGGGTTTATTCCACGATTTTTGGAAAAAATGGTAGGGGCTGATGCGGGGGTGGCGCTCGGTGTTGCAGAACCCACTCATCTAGTTTGCTGCCTACCGATGGCTGCTGCACCGCCTGTGGCCAAACAATGTGTAGCTTGGCCACGGCCCGCGTCACCACTTCCAACAACTCCTCGTATCCCGGCGAGGGCTGATGACATTACGTTTCCTCCATGCTAAGCACATCTAGCTCCTCAGAGCCAGATCGTGTCAGCCTCTCCGGACTCACCCCTCGAGTGGGAGAAACCGAGAAACGGGCTCCCGATTGGGGGACGAGGGGAGGAGGATTCCGCGGACGAGGACCGGAAAAAGCCCTCAGCCGTTCCGGCACCCTCGGCGATCTCGCGTTGTGATCCCCAGGATCGGAGCCGCTGCGACGCCTCAGCGCATCCAACCATCCTCTAGGAAAAGAGCCACTCGAGACCTCAGCACCCTCGGAGGCAGGGCCTCGCAGTGGTCGCAGGCAGCCCTCTCGAGAGCCGCCTGAGCATGCGACATCCTCAGGCATGAGATGCACATCCCGTGGGTATCACCCTCCGTGATGAAACGCTCACATGGAAAGACACACTGTCGGAATCGCTTCAACATGATCTTCTGCTTCGTCTCGACGTCAGGTAGGATAATGGAGATTCCAAATATAGCCAGAGTGCCTGCTGAATAGAAAGAAGCTAATGTGTCCTATGTGTTGGCGTGCTTATATACCCCCTCCGGTTACGCCGTTACACACTACCGTTCTAGTAACACCAATAGGATTGGAGTAGTTTCATTCATAGTTCAGCCCTGCCACGCCCAGAGGCGTTCCCATAGTGTCGTCACTGATGCAGTTCGAGTTCCCTCGAAGGGGAACAAAACATTAAATAAAATTAACCAAATTGTTATATATATATAAATTCCACAGGCTAACTTGCATAGGGCAACTAACAGAAACTTTAATAAACTCATGTTCAAATTCATGTTAGCCTCTGCTAACAAGGGATATTCAGATTCAGGTCCTTTCACTGCTTTCACTGGAGGAACAATAGAAGTGTGTCTTATTATGCACATCATTAAATACAATGTCTGAACTACTTAAAGAGGGAAATGGTTAACTTGAAACTTTTTACATTAAAACTGACAATTACCCTATAATGATGCTTCAGCAAAATTGTCTTTGAGTTAGAAACATTCTCATTTGGTTTGATGACTTGACTCACTGGAAACAGTGACAAAGCATTGATATTCCCTTTTCATCACATTTAAATTTGTCATACATAGTTTTACTTTAAATGTGTTGGTTATGTGTAAGCATTTTCTGAATGAGCTGAATTTGATCTTAATGTGCCAATCAAAGTTTGGAACAATGATGGAGACCTATCAATTAGAGAGTTTCTCTGTCACCATTATAAAGAGGGTACCAAATAAACACAAGGACATGACAACAGAAACATTTCAGCTGACAGCGTTTGTTTATTCAACACAAGAAGTGAGACAACTCCAGCTAGAGGAGATGATACATCACAACAACAACTTGTAGATTCCTACAAGACACACTGTACTTAGAAAGAGTAAAGGAACAGCTGTCTTTATAAACGACAATGATTTACAATATTTGACAACACAGTACCACTTCCTTTCAGATTTTTTTTTTATAAATGGATTAAAACTTTTGCACTTAGAGAACAAAAAATAAAAACTGACCTTAGAACAGATCACATTGCTCTTAATAAGCATTCAATTCAATTGATTCTCAAAGTTTTAAATTACATTGTCACTGGAAAATTGCGACAATGTGACATTAAATAAACCTTTTACTTTAAAAACATAAACATATTGATCTTAAAACAGATAATTTTTCAAAATTCACCTAAGGTTTATGATAAAATGTCCATCAAAAGGACAATTAAGATTTTAGATCAATTCAAAAGAATCAATAACTTTCAAGAGGGAACAAGTATCACCATTGCATTATATTTTAACAATATATAATGTATAGTGAATTATAAATCTGTCACAGGAAAATTGTGACCTTAAGCATAACTTTTAGAAAAAGGATACACATTTGGATCTTAGAACAGATCAGTTTTGAGTTACCAGAGAGATTTATTGCCATTATGACAATATGTACACAACAACGTCAGTTACAGTTTTCTGATCACTATGATCAAAATCAATCAAAATATATCATGTTTCCATAGCATTAATTACTACCAATACATGAAGTACAGTGAAGTATAATAATAATTGCTGATGCAATCAGATTTGGTTCATGCAACATGCATGACAAGATGTTCTCTTTCTAAACTTGAAAGATATTGTTGCTGTAACTTCCTTAGGAAATTACATCTTGCACAAAGAAAAAACACAAAATGCAGCTTCTGTACATACAGAAGAACAAGTCCATAAATTTCAAAGAATTCAGTTCAGTAATCTTTGACCAATGTGGTCTCAGTTTGTCTGGTACTAACTCCAGTCTGTAGGTGTCTACCACGGCCTCCAGGGGGCGCTCCTGGCCAGACTCTTCTCTTTGATAATGCTGGTCTG
>NC_060167.1:9627373-9634177 GCF_021292245.1 Micropterus dolomieu | reverse complement strand
GTCCTTTCACTGCTTTCACTGGAGGAACAATAGAAGTGTGTCTTATTATGCACATCATTAAATACAATGTCTGAACTACTTAAAGAGGGAAATGGTTAACTTGAAACTTTTTACATTAAAACTGACAATTACCCTATAATGATGCTTCAGCAAAATTGTCTTTGAGTTAGAAACATTCTCATTTGGTTTGATGACTTGACTCACTGGAAACAGTGACAAAGCATTGATATTCCCTTTTCATCACATTTAAATTTGTCATACATAGTTTTACTTTAAATGTGTTGGTTATGTGTAAGCATTTTCTGAATGAGCTGAATTTGATCTTAATGTGCCAATCAAAGTTTGGAACAATGATGGAGACCTATCAATTAGAGAGTTTCTCTGTCACCATTATAAAGAGGGTACCAAATAAACACAAGGACATGACAACAGAAACATTTCAGCTGACAGCGTTTGTTTATTCAACACAAGAAGTGAGACAACTCCAGCTAGAGGAGATGATACATCACAACAACAACTTGTAGATTCCTACAAGACACACTGTACTTAGAAAGAGTAAAGGAACAGCTGTCTTTATAAACGACAATGATTTACAATATTTGACAACACAGTACCACTTCCTTTCAGATTTTTTTTTTATAAATGGATTAAAACTTTTGCACTTAGAGAACAAAAAATAAAAACTGACCTTAGAACAGATCACATTGCTCTTAATAAGCATTCAATTCAATTGATTCTCAAAGTTTTAAATTACATTGTCACTGGAAAATTGCGACAATGTGACATTAAATAAACCTTTTACTTTAAAAACATAAACATATTGATCTTAAAACAGATAATTTTTCAAAATTCACCTAAGGTTTATGATAAAATGTCCATCAAAAGGACAATTAAGATTTTAGATCAATTCAAAAGAATCAATAACTTTCAAGAGGGAACAAGTATCACCATTGCATTATATTTTAACAATATATAATGTATAGTGAATTATAAATCTGTCACAGGAAAATTGTGACCTTAAGCATAACTTTTAGAAAAAGGATACACATTTGGATCTTAGAACAGATCAGTTTTGAGTTACCAGAGAGATTTATTGCCATTATGACAATATGTACACAACAACGTCAGTTACAGTTTTCTGATCACTATGATCAAAATCAATCAAAATATATCATGTTTCCATAGCATTAATTACTACCAATACATGAAGTACAGTGAAGTATAATAATAATTGCTGATGCAATCAGATTTGGTTCATGCAACATGCATGACAAGATGTTCTCTTTCTAAACTTGAAAGATATTGTTGCTGTAACTTCCTTAGGAAATTACATCTTGCACAAAGAAAAAACACAAAATGCAGCTTCTGTACATACAGAAGAACAAGTCCATAAATTTCAAAGAATTCAGTTCAGTAATCTTTGACCAATGTGGTCTCAGTTTGTCTGGTACTAACTCCAGTCTGTAGGTGTCTACCACGGCCTCCAGGGGGCGCTCCTGGCCAGACTCTTCTCTTTGATAATGCTGGTCTGGACTGTGGAGCTCAGAAGAGAGATGTCAGCCTCTCTCACCGTCTTATCAGAGGAAGACTGCAGCTTGTTGAAGTGGTTCACAAGTCTTCTCTGGGACTGTGTCTCCACCTCCTCTTTAGACAGGAAGTGATTCACCTCCTGGACACACCTGGAGTAGCCCTGATCGACAGCTGCTGAGTCCACAGCTTGATTCTGCTGCTGCAGTCGTCTCAGGACACAAACTGTCATCTCCAGGATGTCTGCTTTCTCCAGCTTGGAGTCTGGCTGCTGTCTGAGGAACTCTGGACCCAGGAGAGACTTGAGCTTCTCAATGCTGCTGTTGATTCGAACTAGAGAAAGAAGAACAAAGTCATTAATACACTTATTCTGCAGTATAATGTTAGCATGAACAAAAACAGTCTCTCATGAATTACATTTAGTCTCCTTGAATCTTCAGTTTACCTTGTGGGTCAGAGTCAGGTGCTCCTGAGAAACGGTCATTGCTGCAGTGATTGTGGGTGCCATGGTTGGATCTCTGTGCTGTAGAGGTCTCTGTTGAGAGAATCTGATCTCTGCTGGCTTCATCCCTCCTACTTATAGACCAACATCTCCATATGAATGTGTGGGTTTGGGTCTGACTGGAGTTTCTCACAGTCTAAGCCAATCAGAGAGCTCAGTGCGACAATCAGGCATGTGGAGCAGCAGTACGTTGAATGCTGTTATTGCCTGGGGGACAATGATTAGATCTCAGGGGAAAAGGTGGAGGACTAGGGGGTGATGGAGAGAGACTCAGAGAGCTCTGTGTGAATCTGGGAAAGTGGTGACCCTGTTGAGAGAGCAGATCTGCTGCCTGATGCTGGGATCAGTGACTTTGACTGAGTACACACTGATCATCTCAACACACGTGGGACACTGGCAGTTAATTGCATCTAGGGTAAAGACTTCATAGCCTACTTGACACATAGCATTTTTTTGTAATTTATTTAAATTTAGCTATAATGCTGTATTTGAGCCACAACCTAAACTCTAGCTCATGCAATTAATGCAATTTTCCTCCATTTTTGTTGATAATTCAGTTAGATTTTTCATTTCTTAAAATTCAACCTTTTATTTTATTGAACATACTTTATTTTAGAAAATTACTTTTCTCAGATATTATTGACACTGACAGTTTAGCTTCTATGGTGAAAAAAGGACTTGTATGTTCCATATAGCTAAATTAAAGTATTTCTGAATTTTTAAAATCTAAATGCTGTTTTGGCCACAACCTAAAGTCCGAATTATGCCAATTTTCTTCATTTTGTCTGATAATTCAGTCAAATTTTCATTTCTTACAATTGAACCTTTTGTTTTAGTGAAAATGCTGTATTTGGGTAAATCATTTAAATTAGCTAACAAGAGTATTATGCCCATGATGTATTTAAAAGATATTCTTAAAAAACTTGAGAACAACGATCATTCTGATGTTAAGATGTTGCACAGTCTTCTGGCTTGTGCCTTGTTGTCAGTGTGGGTAGAAAGTTGGTTTCAGTTTCCCACACTGACTCTCTGAATGCTGTGGTCAATGAACAACAGAAGGACTTTGAATGGAGCTTTTGTGACTGATACTGGACGTGTGTTGAAGTAGAACCAGAGCCTGACGTCACCAACCATCTGGAGGGAAAGAACACCATTGGCTGGTTCTGACAGTTTGTACGGCGTAAAATTATTATGGACATTTCATCATAAAGAATCAGCTCAATTGATTTCGAAAATGATTTAGTCAGCTTCCAATCATTGTTGTACATGTTGACCGTCCAATTATATTTGTGCCTTTGTATCAGCAACTGGATAAAACCTCAGAATGAGGGTGGGAGGTTGAGGCAGCTGTTTCCTGAAGTGTGCCAAATCTCTTTGAAGAAAAGTCTGCTGCTGGTGAGGTTGAGGGTGCTAATCATGCTAAACTCTGCTCTCCAGAGTTTTCCCACACAACCTTAGGAATGCGTTTAGGATTCTGTTTTTCACACATGGAGGTCATTAATTGTCTTTGCTTTGTTTTTACACTGAAAAGTTCAACCAGATTTAATTTAAAAATACATAAAGTCAATATCAGGTGTAATGGAAACCACAGGAAAAATTACCAGTACTGTACAAAAGCGTCATTGTCTGCCAGATGATTAGCTCATCGGGGAACGCATGGACCCGTGTATTTTCCAGCACCAGTTTCAGAACAGCAACAGATAGTTCTGTTGAGCTCAGAATGGACAATTAACTCTTTTAACTCCTCCCTCATGATATGTGTGCTTAAGTGAATAAGGTTAGAATCTGCTTATGTTTCTTCAACTGTAGAACAAGTTCACTGCCATTAAAAAAACAACATAAACTGTAAATATAACCAATATGAACTAAAGTCACCATGTGACTCTTGGCTTAGTTCATATTTACTCTTATAAAAGCACTGACCTTTGTGTTATCAATATTAAACAATGTTCCCTTTTTCTAGTATAATTTTGTTAATTCAGAAAATCGTATGGTTCTAATCCTGAATTGTTAATTCAATTAAACAAACAAATATCATACATTATAAGTTATAAGTAACAATCCACTTTCACATTTAACTGAACTGACGGAAACTCATATAATGACTTTTCAAAGCTGCAACTTCAGAAAATAACATATGTGAAACTGGTGATGTTGATTTTCATCACTTGAAAAAAGAGCAGAGTCTATGATTTGAAACTGGCTCCAAAATTTGCAACTTCTTAGCCTGCGCCCCTTTTAATCTCTTCAGAGCAAAGGTCTGGATCTATTGTCCCACAGGACCATGTGAGTGAGGTTCCTCTGGTTTCCCACACTCTGTGCTTTCACTGCTTTCACTGCAGGAACAACAGAAGTGTGTCTTATATTGCATCTCATTAAATACAATGTCTGAACTATTTAAAGACGGACATATTTTCATCTTTTTACATTTAAACACCTGAAACTGAGAATACAAAAATGATGCTGCAGCAAAATTTTCTTTGAGTTGGAAAATGTTCTCATATCGTTTGATGACTTGACTTACTGTATATCAGAAACATCTTGATGGAATTGGGTCATAATTTGCTGTTTAGGTAACTTATAACAATTAATTTGTTTGTTAATTAACAGGGGGTGGTGATGGCGCATAGATAAGATGCTTGCCTTTGGTGTGGGAGACCTGGGTTAGATTCCCACTGTGAGACATCCACCATTGTGTCCCTGAGAAAGACACTTAACCTCTAGTTGCTCCAGAGGCGTGCAACCTCTGACATGTATAGCAATTGTAAGTCGCTTTGGATAAAAGCGTCCAGTAAATGTAATTTGTATTGAATTTAATCTTAAAATTTTGCAATTCAAGGTTGGAATATTGATTTAATTCATTTGAAATTACTTTACAATGTCTTTCTTTTATCAGTATGAAGAAGGTAACAATGAGACACAAAAACATGAGAACACAAAATTTGCAGCTGGAAGTGTTTGTTTATTCAACAAGGCACAATGAGCCACATGAAGTGAGAAAACTTCAACTAGAGGTGATGATACATCACAACCACAACTTGTAGATTTCTACATGACACACTGTACTCAGAGAGAGTAAAGGAACAGCTGTCTTTATAAAAGACAATGATTTACAATATTTGAGGACACAGTACTCACTGTCCTTTGAGATTTTTCTCCCAACAGGATTCAAATTGTTGCATTTAGTGAACAAAAGACAAAAATAGTAATAATCTGACCTTACAACAGATCACATTGTTCTTAATAAAAAATGAACTTAACTGATTCTCAAAATGTATAAAATTACATTGCCACTGGAAAACTGTGGCACTGTGAGATTGAACAAGCCTTTAACAATAAAAGGATAAACATATTGATCTGAAAACAGATTGTTCATCAACAATCACATAAAGTAAGGGAAAGTCCATTATGTCCACCAAAAGGACAGTTAAAATTTTGGATCAATTTAAAATCATCAATACCTTTCAAGATGTAACAAATATCACCATTGCATTATATTATACCAACACACGACGCAGTGGAGCATAAAAGTATCACAGCAAAATTATGACCTCAAGCAAATTCTTTTGAAAAAAGGATCAACATTTCGAACTGGCGACTTGTCCAGGGTGTACCCCGCCTTTCACCCGATGTCAGCTGGGATTGGCCCCAGCTGCCCGCGACCCTGTATGCAGGATAAGCGGTTTACGATGGTCGGATGGATGGATCAACATTTGGATCTTAGAACAGATCAGTTTTGAGTTATCAGAGAGATTTAAGTGAAATAAAGTCCGTTATGACAATATGTCATAATACCATGGCATTAATTACTACCAATACATGAAGTACAGTGAAGTATAATAATAATTGCTGATGCAATCAGATTTGGTTCATGCAAAATGCATGACAAGATGTTCTCTTTCTAAACTTGAAAGATATTGTCACTGTCATTTCCTTAGGAAACGTCATCATGCACAAAGAAAAAACAGAAAATGCAGCTTCTGTACATACAGAAGAACAAATCTAAAAAAAATTCAAAGAATTCAGTTCTGCAATCATTGACCAATGTGGTCATCTCAGTTTGTCTGGTACTAACTCCAGTCTGTAGGTGTCCACCATGGCCTCCAGGGGGCGCTCCTGGCCAGACTCTTCTCTTTGATAATGCTGGTCTGGATTGTGGAGCTCAGAAGAGAGAAGTCAGCCTCTCTCTGCTTCTTATCAGAGGAAGACTGCAGCTTGTTGAAGTGGTTCACAAGTCTTCTCTGGGACTGTGTCTCCACCTGTTCCCTGGACAGGAAGTGGTCCACCTCTCGGACACACCTGGAGTAGCCCTGATCGACAGCTGCTGAGTCCACAGCTTGATTCTGCTGCTGCAGTCATGCGTCTCAGGACACAAACTGTCATCTCCAGGATGTCTGCTTTCTCCAGCTTGGAGTCTGGCTGCTGTTTGAGGAACTCTGGACCCAGGAGAGACTTGAGCTGCTCAATACTGCTGTTGATTCGCTCTCTGCGTAACTTCTCCACCAGAGGCTTTCTGAGCTGCAGAAAGAAGAACAAAGTCATTAATACACTTGTTCTGCAGTATAATGTTAGCATGAACAAAAACAGACTCTCATGAATTACATTTAGTCTCCTTGAATCTTCAGTTTACCTTGTGGGTCAGAGTCAGATGCTCCTGAGAATCAGTCATTGCTGCATTGATTGTAGGTGCCATGGCTGGATCTCAGTGCTGTAGAGGTCTCTGTTGAGAGAATCTGATCTCTGCTGGCTTCATCCCTCCTATTTATAGTCCCACA
>NC_060167.1:9616654-9627273 GCF_021292245.1 Micropterus dolomieu | reverse complement strand
CAAATATCATACATTATAAGTTATAAGTAACAATCCACTTTCACATTTAACTGAACTGACGGAAACTCATATAATGACTTTTCAAAGCTGCAACTTCAGAAAATAACATATGTGAAACTGGTGATGTTGATTTTCATCACTTGAAAAAAGAGCAGAGTCTATGATTTGAAACTGGCTCCAAAATTTGCAACTTCTTAGCCTGCGCCCCTTTTAATCTCTTCAGAGCAAAGGTCTGGATCTATTGTCCCACAGGACCATGTGAGTGAGGTTCCTCTGGTTTCCCACACTCTGTGCTTTCACTGCTTTCACTGCAGGAACAACAGAAGTGTGTCTTATATTGCATCTCATTAAATACAATGTCTGAACTATTTAAAGACGGAAATATTTTCATCTTTTCTATATTACATAAATATAATGCAAAAACTATGGGGCAGCAAAATTGTCTTTGAGTTGGAAAATGTTCTCATTTCGATTTTGATGACTTGAGCTACTGCAGGTAAGAAACAGTGATGTAGCATTGATATTTCCTCTTCATCAAAAATCTTGATGGAACTGGGTCATAATTTGCTGTTTAGGTAACATATGCACAAACAATTAATGTGTATTGAATTTAATCTTAAAATTTTGCAATTCAAGGTTGGAATATTGATTTAATTCATTTGAAATTACTTTACAACGTCTTTCTTTTATCAGTATGAAGAAGGTAACCCTGAGACACAAAAACATGAGAACACAAAATTTGCAGCTGGCAGTGTTTGTTTATTCAACAAGGCACAATGAGCCACATGAAGTGAGAAAACTTCAACTAGAGGTGATGATACATCACAACCACAACTTGTAGATTTCTACATGACACACTGTACTCAGAGAGAGTAAAGGAACAGCTGTCTTTATAAAAGACAATGATTTACAATATTTGAGGACACAGTACTCACTGTCCTTTGAGATTTTTCTCCCAACAGGATTCAAATTGTTGCATTTAGTGAACAAAAGACAAAAATAGTACAGGTCACATTGTTCTTAATAAAAAAAATACATTGCCACTGGAAAACTGTGGCACTGTAAGATTGAACAAGCCTTTAACAATAAAAGGATAAACATATTGATCTGAAAACAGATTGTTCATCAACAATCACATAAAGTAAGGGAAAGTCCATTATGTCCATCAAAAGGACAGTTAAAATTTTGGATCAATTTAAAATCATCAATACCTTTCAAGATGTAACAAATATCACCATTGCATTATATTATACCAACACACGACACAGTGGAGCATAAAAGTATCACAGCAAAATTTTGACCTAGAAAAAAGGTTCAACATTTCGAACTGGCGACTTGTCCAGGGTGTACCCCGCCTTTCACCCGATGTCAGCTGGGATTGGCCCCAGCTGCCCGCGACCCTGTATGCAGGATAAGCGGTTTACGATGGTCGGATGGATGGATCAACATTTGGATCTTAGAACAGATCAGTTTTGAGTTATCAGAGAGATTTAAGTGAAATAAAGTCCATTATGACAATATGTCCATAAAAAAGACAGTTAAAATTGTCTGATCAGTATGATCAATAACAATTTGAAGATAAAAATGTTACCATGGCATTAATTACTACCAATACATGAAGTACAGTGAAGTATAATAATAATTGCTGATGCAATCGGATTTGGTTCGTGCAAAATGCATGACAAGATGTTTCTCTTTCTAAACTTGAAAGATATTGTCATTTCCTTAGGAAACGTCATCGTGCACAAAGAAAAAACACAAAATGCAGCTTCTGTACATACAGAAGAACAAATCTGAAAAAATTCAAAGAATTCAGTTCAGTAATCTTTGACCAATGTGGTCATCTCAGTTTGTCTGGTACCAACTCCAGTCTGTAGGTGTCTACCACGGCCTCCAGGGGGCGCTCCTGGCCAGACTCTTCTCTTTGGTGATGCTGGTCTGGACTGTGGAGCTCAGAAGAGAGATGTCAGCCTCTCTCACCTTCTTATCAGAGGAAGACTGCAGCTTGTTGAAGTGGTTCACAAGTCTTCTCTGGGACTGTGTCTCCCCCTCCTCGTTGGACAGGACGTGGTCCACCTCTTGGACACACCTGGAGTAGCCCTGATCGACAGCTGCTGAGTCCACAGCTTGATTCTGCTGCTGCAGTCGTCTCAAGACATAAACTGTCATCTCCAGGATGTCTGCTTTCTCCAGCTTGGAGTCTGGCTGCTGTTTGAGGAACTCTGGACCCAGGAGAGACTTGAGCTGCTCAATGCTGCTGTTGATTCGCTCTCTGCGTAACTTCTCCACCAGAGGCTTTCTGAGCTGCAGAAACAAAGAGCAATGTCATTGATAAATTCATTCAAGGTGTAGTGTTAGTATAAAAAGACAACATTTCATAAAATATTGAGTCTCCTTGAATCTTCAGTTTACCTTGTGGGTCAGAGTCAGATGCTCCTGAGAATCGGTCATTGCTGCAGTGATTGTAGGTGCCATGGTTGGATCTCTGTGCTGTAGAGGTCTCTGTTGAAAGAATCTGATCTCTGCTGGCTCCATCCCTCCTTCTTATAGTCCTGCATCTCCATATGAATGTGTGGGTTTTGGTCTGGTTGGAGTTTCTCACAGTCTTAGCCAATCAGAGAGTTTGGTGAGATAATCAGGCATGTGGAGCAGCAGCACGCTGAATGCTGTTCTTGCCTGGGGGACAATGATTAGATCTCAGGGGAACAGGTGGTGGACTGGGGGGGTGATAGAAGGAGGATTACAGAGCTCTGTGTGAATCTGGGAAAGTGGTGACCCTGTAGAGAGAGCAGATCTGCTGCCTGATCCTGTTATCCATGACTTTGACTGAGTACACGCTGATCATCCCATCACACAATTGAAGGTATAAAATTTCTGATTTAGAAATTACATGTAGTATACAAATAAATATTAAAACTACGTGGAATTATTTTTGCTTGGTCTTTTATTTAGCCAATATCTGAAATGTAGCAGGTCACATCTATTTTAAATTCATAATTCAGTTAGATATGACCTTTAGTTTATTAACTTAATAACTTTCACTTCAGTTTTGCTCAATCAAAAAATAATAAAATATTTAAGTAATAAGTAATATTTTCCAAACTGTAATCAGATGTTAGTGATGCACATTCAGGCACTTACTACTCAACATAATTATCATGCTGCTTTCCAGATGTAGCAGAGTCATTTGACACGTGCCTTGTTGTCAGTGTGAGTAACAAGTTGAGCTCAGTTTCCCACACTGACTCCCTGAATGGTGTGGTCAATGAACCACAAAGGGACTTCTGTGACAGATGCTGGCTGTGTGTTGTAATTGAAACAGAGCCTGACATCACCAGCCATCTGGAGGGAAAGGACGCCATTGGCTGGCTCAGATAGTTTGTAAAAACAAACATTTTGGTGAACAATGTATCATAAAAAATGACCAAAATGATTTATCATCTCATACGTTTTTCAGTGTCTAATCAGTCATATATTGTGCACCTCCCCTCCAGTCATATTCACGTCTCATTACTGACCATCAACTGGATTGAAATTTCAGCTCTACACATGAGTGTGGGAGGTTTCCTTGGGGGGGAGATCCTGAAGTGTGTCAAATCCCTTTGGAGAATCGCTTGCTGGCTGCTGGTGTGATGGGTGTCAGTCACATTAAACTCTGCACTCCAAAGCGTTCCCATATTACGTCCATTAGCAGGAAAAAGACATGTGCCTCTCAACAAACTGACTTTTTGAGGATCCTGCTGTTTGGCACAAACATTGTGGGCACTAACAAACTATTTAACGCTTCCCATTGTAGTTAGGAAGGACACTTAAATATGATGTGAAAGTTACATTATTTGTCGCAAATATTAGACATGTAGATAAGTAATTAATATTGTAAATTTCTTAATTGCAAATCTCATGTTTTTGTACTGAGTTGGGGGCAAATCATCAGGGAAGATTGTATGAATATGCAATTACATTCCACTCATATAATGATTAATGAGACAGGAAATGGATATTGGACATAACTAACCTAAAAAAAAAACCTTAAAAATGGTCTTAAGTTATCCAGTAATGTTCAGGCTTGCGCTCAATGTCATTTAAGGTCTAGTGGTCTGATAGATATTTCTTTATGTTAACCAGCCTTTTAGCATATGATCTGTGTGCAGTAGTTTCTGTTTCAGCTGTTTGCTGCTCAAAGCCTGATTATCAAATGTTTATAATTCTGAGAAACACAGTGTTGAATGAATTAACCATATTTGTATGTGTAAATCTGTTAAAGATTTTAACTTATATAGTACTAGAGACAGAAACTTTTTCAAACTCTGTGCTAAAAATATGCGCTCTCACTCAATGAAATGACAATATTCTGAAAAGTTGTGCTGCTGATTTACATCAGAGGAACAGTGACAACCAAATGTAAAATGAGTTCCAATATTGAGAGCCACTCTCCCTTTTGATCTCTGTCTCTTCAGGGCAAAGGTCTGGATCTATTGTCCCACAGGACCATGTGAGTGAGGTTCCTCTGGTTTCCCACACTCTGTGCTTTCACTGCTTTCACTGCAGGAACAACAGAAGTGTGTCTTATATTGCATCTCATTAAATACAATGTCTGAACTATTTAAAGACGGAAATATTTTCATCTTTTCTATATTACATAAATATAATGCAAAAACTATGGGGCAGCAAAATTGTCTTTGAGTTGGAAAATGTTCTCATTTCGTTTTTGATGACTTGAGCTACTGCAGGTAAGAAACAGTGATGTAGCATTGATATTTCCTCTTCATCAAAAATCTTGATGGAACTGGGTCATAATTTGCTGTTTAGGTAACATATGCACAAACAATAAATATGCATTGAATTTAATTTTAAAATTTTGCAATTCAAGGTTGGAACATTGATATGATTCATTTGAAATTACATTACAACGTCCTTCTTTTATCAGTATGAAGAAGGTAATCATGAGACACAATGACAGAACACAAAATTTGTAGCTGGCAGTGTTTGTTTATTCAACAAGGCACAATGAGCCACATGAAGTGAGAAAACTTCAACTAGAGGTGATGATACATCACAACAACAACTTTCCATAAGACACACTGTACTCACTGTCCTTTGAGATTTTTCTCCCAACAGGATTCAAATTGTTGTATTTAGTGAACAAAATAAAAAACAGTAAAAACTGACCTTACAACAGGTCACATTGTTCTTAATAACGAATGAACTTAATTGATTTTCAAAATTAAAGAAATTACATTGTCACTGGAAAACTGTGGCAGTGTGAGATTAAACAAACCTTCAACAATAAAAGGATAAACATATTGATCTGAAAACAGATCATTTGTCAAAAATCACCTACAGTGAGGGGAGGTCCATGACAAAATGTCAGAAAGACAGATAAGATGTTTGATCAATTCAAAATACCAAATATTATTATATTATACCAACACATGATGCAGTGAAGCATAAAAGTATCACAGGGAAATTGAGACCTTAAGCAAACCTTTAAGAAAAAAGGATAATTATTTGGATCTTACAAAAGATCAGTTTTGAGTTATCAGAAAGATTTAACTGAAATCCATTATGACAAAATGTCCATAACAAGGTCCGTCAAAGTTTTCTGAACAACATGATCAATCCCAATCAAAACATAATATATGTTTCCAGAGCATTAATTACTACCAACACAGGAAGTACAGTGAAGTATAATAATAATTGTTGATGCAATCAGATTTGGTTCATGCAAAATGCATGACAAGATGTTCTCTTTCTAAACTTGAAAGATATTGTTGCTGTCATTTCCTTAGGAAATGTCATCTTGCGCAAAGAAAAAAAACAAAATGCAGCTTCTGTACATACAGAAGAACAAGTCCATAAAATTTCAAAGAATTCAGTTCAGTAATCTTTGACCAATGTGGTCATCTGAGTTTGTCTGGTACTAACTCCAGTCTGTAGGTGTCTACCACGGCCTCCAGGGGGCGCTCCTGGCCAGACTCTTCTCTTTGGTGATGCTGGTCTGGACTGTGGAGCTCAGAAGAGAGAAGTCAGCCTCTCTCAGCTTCTTATCAGACAGAGACTGCTGCTTGTTGAAGTGGTTCACAAGTCTTCTCTGGGACTGTGTCTCAACCTCCTCTTTGGACAGGAAGTGATTCACCTCCTGGACACAGCTGGAGTAGCCCTGATCGACAGCTGCTGAGTCCACAGCTTGATTCTGCTGCTGCAGTCGTCTCAGGACACAAACTGTCATCTCCAGGATGTCTGCTTTCTCCAGCTTGGAGTCCAGAGGCTTTCTAAGCTGCAGAAATAAGAACAAAGTCATTAATACACTTATTCTGCAGTTTAATTTTAGCATGAACAAAGACAAGATCTCACGAATTACATTTAGTCTACTTGAATCTTCAGTTTACCTTGTGGGTCAGAGTCAGATGCTCCTGAGAATCGGTCATTGCTGCAGTGATTGTGGGTGCCATGGTTGGATCTCTGTGCTGTAGAGGTCTCTGTTGAGAGAATCTGATCTCTGCTGACTTCATCCCTCCTATTTAAAGTCCCACATCTCCATATGAATGTGTGGGTTTGGGTCTAGTTGGAGTTTCTCACAATCTCAGCCAATCAGAAATCTTAATGAGACAATCAGGCATGTGGAGAAGTAGCACGCTGAATGCTATTATTGCCTGGGGGACAATGGTTAGATTTCAGGGGAACAGGTGGACGACTGGGGGGAGATGGAGAGAGACTCAGAGAGCTCTGTGTGATTCTGGGAAAGTGGTGACCCTGTTGAGAGAGCAGATCTGCTGCCTGATGCTGGGATCAATGACTTTGACTGACCACACACTGATCATCTCAACACATGTGGGACACTGACAATTTATTGCTTCTATGGTAAAAAACACTTTGTATGTTCCATGTAGCTAAATAAAATTTTTTCAGAATTTTGTTTTTTTCACAACGTAAAATCTAGTCCAAAAAATACAATTTTCCTCCATTTTGTCTTGATAATTCAGTCAAATTTTTAATTTCTTGCAATTAAACCTTTTGTTTTAGTGAACATTCTTTATCCGCTATTAATAAGAGCGGCATTCCCATGATGTATTTAAAAGATATTCTAAAATACTGTCGATCATTCTGATGTCCAGATGTTGCAGATTCATCTGGCTTGTGCCTTGTAGTCAGTGTGGGTAGAAAGTTGGTTTCAGTTTCCCACACTGACTCCCTGAATGCTGTGGTCAATGAACAACAAAAGGACTTTGAATGGAGCTTTTGTGACTGATACTGGACGTGTGTTGAAGTAGAAACAGAGCCTGACGTCACCAAGCATCTGGAGGGAAAGGACGTCATTGGCTGGTTCTGACAGTTTGTACAGTTTGAAATTATTGTGGAAATTTCATCGTAAAGAATCAACTCAATTGATTGACAAATCAATTTTGTCAGCTTCCAATCATTGTCGCATATTTTTAACATAATTGTGACTTTGTATCGGCAACTGGATAAAACATTGAGCTCTACAGATGAGTGTGGGAGGTTGAGGCAGCTGTTTCCTGAAGTGTGCCAAATCCCTTTGGAGAACAGTCTGATGCTGGTGGGGTTGAGGATGCTAATCATGCTAAACTCTGCTCTCCAGAGTTTTCCCACACAACCTTAGGAATGCGTCTAAATCCACATGGCCCCTTTGGGATTCTGTTTTTCACACATGGAGGTCATTAATTGTCTTTGCTTTAATTTTACAGTGAAAAGCTCAACCAGATTCAATATCAAAATATATAAAGTCAATTTCGAGTTTAATGGAAACCATAGGAAAAATTACCAGTACTGTACAAAAGCTTCATTGTGCTCCCAGATGATTAGCTTAAACATCGGGGAACGCATGGACCCGCGCATTTGCCAACACCAGTTTCAGAACAGAACAGAACTTTAATGTTTTATTTCTTTAAAAGCCCTTCTAGGGACAGGTGTCATAAATTAGCAATTGCTAAAACACTGTGGCACACACATTGGATTGCTGTTTTCAGTTTATCTATGTATATATCAATAGATAGTTCGTAAGTCAAAATGGACCAATTAACTCATTTAACATCTACATCAACAGATAGTTCTGTTAAGCTCAGAATGGACAATTAACTCCTTTAACTTCTCCCTCGTGATGAGGAAATATCAACGCTACGGCACTGTTTCAGATATGCAGTAAGACAAGTCATCTAACCAAATGAGAACATTTTCCAACTCAAAGACAATTTTGCTGCCGCATAGTTTTTGTATTACACTCAGTTTCAAGTGTTTAAATATATAAAGATGAAAATATTTTAGACTTTAAATAGTTTAGACATTGTATTTAATGAGATGCAATATAAGACACACTTCTGTTGTTTCTGCGTGAAAGCAGTGAAAGCACAGAGTGTGGGAAACCAGAGGAAACTCACTCACAGGGTCCTGTGGGACAATAGATCCAGACCTTTGCCCTGAAGAGACAGAGATCAAAAGGGAGAGTGGCTCTCAATATTGGAACTCATTTTAAATTGTACATTTGGTTGTCACTGTTCCTCTGATATAAATCAGCACAATTTTTCAGAATATTGTCACTTCATTGAGTGAGAGCCCATCTTTTTAGCACAGAGTTTGAAAAAGTGTCTGTCACTTTAAAATCTTCGTTAAAATCTTTAACATATTTAAACATAAGAATTTGGTTAATTCCTTCAACACTGTGTTTCTCAGAATTATAACCATGTGATGATCAGGCTTTGAGCAGCAAATAGCTGAAAAAGAAAACTACTGCACACAGTTCATATGCTAAGAGGCTGGTTAACACAGAGAAATATCTATCAGACCACTAGACCTGAAAGGACATTGAGAGCAAACCTGACCTTTGCTAAATAACTTAAGACCATTTTAGGGTTATTTTTTTAGGTTAGCAGTTTATGTCAATTTTCAGAAGTAAAATTCTATCCAATATCCATTCCTGTCTCATTTATTACCTGAGTGGAATGTAATTGCATATTCATACAATCTTCCCTGATGTTTTGCCCCCAACCGAGTACAAAAAAATGAGATAGAGAATTTTACAATATTAATTACTTATCTACGTATCTAAAATTTGCAACAAATAATGTAACTTCCACTATATAGCCTACTTAAGTGTCCCTCCTAACTTTAATGGGTAGCATTAATTGGTTTGTTAAGTGGGTGCCCACAATGTTTGTGCCAAACAGCAGGATCCTCAAAAAGTCTGTTTGTTGAGAGGCACATGTCTTTTTCCTGCTAATGGACGGAGTGTGGGAAAGCTCTGGAGAGCAGAGTTTAATGGATTTGGCACACTTCAGGATATTTTATGATACACTGTTCATCAAATTCTTCGTTTTTAAATACTATCAGAGCCAGCCAATGGTGTCCTTTCCCTCCAGATGGCTGGTGATGTCAGGCTCTGTTTCAATTACAACACACAGCCAGCATCTGTCACAGAAGTCCCTTTGTGGTTCATTGACCACACCATTCAAGTAGTCAGTGTGGGAAACTGAGCTCAACTTGTTACTCACACTGACCACAAGGCACGTGTCAAATGACTCTGCTACATCTGCAAAGCAGCATGATAATTATGTTGAGTATTAAGTGCCTGAATGTGCATCACTAACATCTGATTACAGTTTGGAAAATATTACTTTTTGATTTAGTAAAATGGAATAAAAATATATCAAGTCAATGAGCTAAAGAGCATATCTAACTGAATTATGAATCTTTTATTGGCTGAATAAAAGAGCAATAAAAAATCCACATAGTTTTTATGGGCCTATATGTAATTTATACATTGTACCATAAATGTTATTCTCCCACGTGTGTGTTGAGATGATCAGTGTGTGCTCAGTCAAAGTCATTGATCCCAGCATCAGGCAGCAGATCTGCTCTCTCTACAGGGTCACCACTTTCCAGATTCACACAGAGCTCTCTGAGTCTCTCTCCATCATCCCCCCCCCCCCCTCCCCTCCCCAGTCCACCACCTGTTCCCCTGAGGTCTAATCATTGTGGCCCAGGCAAGAACAGCATTCAGTGTGCTGCTGCTCCACATGCCTGATTGTCTCACCAAGCTCTTTGATTGGCTGCGACTGCGAGAAACCCTAACCAGACCCAAACCCACACATTCATATGGAGATGTGGGACTATAAATAGGAGGAATGAAGCCAGCAGAGATCAGATTCTCTCAACAGAGACCTCTACAGCACAGAGATCCAGCCATGGCACCTACAATCACTGCAGCAATGACCGTTTCTCAGGAGCATCTGACTCTGACCCACAAGGTAAACTGAAGATTCAAGGAGACTAAATGTAATTCATGAGAGACTGTTTTTGTTCATGCTAACATTACACTGCAGAACAAGTGTATTAATGACTTTGCTCTTCTTTCTGCAGCTCAGAAAGCCTCGGGTGGAGAAGTTACGCAGAGAGCGAATCAACAGCAGCATTGAGCAGCTCAAGTCTCTCCTGGGTCCAGAGTTCCTCAAACAGCAGCCAGACTCCAAGCTGGAGAAAGCAGACATCCTGGAGATGACAGTTTGTGTCCTGAGACGACTGCAGCAGCAGAATCATGCAGTGGACTCAGCAGCTGTCGATCAGGGCTACTCCAGGTGTGTCCAAGAGGTGGACCACTTCCTGTC
>NC_060167.1:9613269-9616554 GCF_021292245.1 Micropterus dolomieu | reverse complement strand
ACAATCACTGCAGCAATGACCGTTTCTCAGGAGCATCTGACTCTGACCCACAAGGTAAACTGAAGATTCAAGGAGACTAAATGTAATTCATGAGAGACTGTTTTTGTTCATGCTAACATTATACTGCAGAACAAGTGTATTAATGACTTTGCTCTTCTTTCTGCAGCTCAGAAAGCCTCGGGTGGAGAAGTTACGCAGAGAGCGAATCAACAGCAGCATTGAGCAGCTCAAGTCTCTCCTGGGTCCAGAGTTCCTCAAACAGCAGCCAGACTCCAAGCTGGAGAAAGCAGACATCCTGGAGATGACAGTTTGTGTCCTGAGACGACTGCAGCAGCAGAATCATGCAGTGGACTCAGCAGCTGTCGATCAGGGCTACTCCAGGTGTGTCCAAGAGGTGGACCACTTCCTGTCTAAAGAGGAGGTGGAGACACAGTCCCAGAGAAGACTTGTGAACCACTTCAACAAGCTGCAGTCTTCCTCTAATAAGAAGCTTAGAGAGGCTGACTGCTCTCTTCTGAGCTCCACAGTCCAGACCAGCATTATCAAAGAGAAGAGTCTGGCCAGGAGCGCCCCCTGGAGGCCGTGGTAGACACCTACAGACTGGAGTTAGTACCAGACAAACTCAGATGACCACATTGGTCAAAGATTACTGAACTGAATTCTTTGAAATTTTATGGACTTGTTCTTCTGTATGTACAGAAGCTGCATTTTGTGTTTTTTCTTTGTGCAAGATGACATTTCCTAAATGTCAGCAACATTATCTTTCAAGTTTAGAAAGAGAACATCTTGTCGTGCATGTTGCATGAACCAAATCTGATCGCATCAGCAATCATTATTATACTTAACTGTATTGGTGGTAAATAATGCTATTAAAACATATTATATGTTTTATTGGTATTGATCAGACAATTTGAACTGTCCTTTTATAGACATATTGTCATAATGGACTTTACTTCACTTAAATCTCTCTGAAAACGCAAAACTGATCTGTTGGAAGATCCAAATGTTGATCCTTTTTTCCAAAAGATTTGCTTAAGGTCCCAATTTTCCTGTGATACTTTTATGCTTCACTTCATCATGTGTTTTTACAATATAATGCAGTGGTGATATTTGTTACACCTTGAAAGGTTTTGATGATTTTGAATTAATCAAAAATCTTAACTGTCCTTTTGATGAATGTTTTGTCATGAACTTCCCCCCATTTTGTGATCATTGAAAAACGATGTGTTTTCAGATCAATATGTTTATCCTTTTACTGTAAAGGGTTTGTTTAACATCACACTGTCACAGTTTTCCAGTGACAATATAATCTTTACATCTTGAGAATCAGTTGAAGTTAAATGTTATTAAGAACAATGTGATCTGTTGTAAGATCACTTTTTACTTCTTTATCTTTTGTTCACTAAGTGAAAATGTTTGAATCCATTTGGGAAAGAATTCTCAAAGGACAGTGAGTACTGTGTCCTCAAATATTGTAAATCATTGTCTTTTATAAAGACAGCTGTTCCTTTACTCTCTCTGAGTACAATGTGTCTTGTAGAAATCTAAAAGTTGTTGTTGTGATGTATCATCACCTCTAGTTGAAGTTTTCTCACTTCATGTGGCTCATTGTGCCTTGTTGAATAAACAAACACTGCCAGCTGAAATATTTCTGTTCTCGTGTTGTGTCTCATGGTTATCCTCTTTATAATGATGAAAGAAAGACTTTCTAAAGTAATTTCAAATGAATTAAATCAATGTTCAATGGCAAAATTTAGAAAGTAATTTTTTTGCATACTGTAACTTACATAAAATTATGACTCAGTTCCATCAAGATGTTTGATGGCTTTGTCAATTTAATGTCACTCAATTTAAATGCAGTAGGTCACGTCTTCAAACCAATAGAGCAAATGTACAGTCCAACTTTTGCTTCAAAAATTTTTCTGTTTAACTGTCAGTTTCAGGTGTTTTAATGTAAAAAGTTTAAAGTTAACCACTTCATTCTTTAAAGAGGTCAGACATTGTATTTAATGAGATGCAATATAAGACACACTTCTATTGTTCCTGCAGTGAAAGGAATGAAAGGACAGAGTGTGGGAAACCAGAGGAACCTCACTCACAGAGCCCTGTGGGACAATAGATCCAGACCTTTGCCATCAAGACATTAAAAGGGATGCAGGATAAGAAGTTTTCATTTTTGGAGCCAGTTTCAAATCATAGACTCTTTTTTCAAGTGATGAAAATCAACATCACCAGTTTGACATATTTTACTTCCTGAAGATGCAGCTTTGATAAGTCATTATATACTTTTCCGTCAGTTCAGTCAAATGAGAAAATGGATTGTTATTTTAACGCTACCACTCACTGCTTCCACGGTGCCACCACGGCTGACATTTAAAAAAAACTCCAGGATCTGATGCCATCGCTCCCGTCCTCCATCACAAGAGTGATAGTCCATGTCGGAACAAATGACACAGCTCTTCAGCAGTCTGAGCTGACAAAATCAGATTTTAACTTTTTAAAGCAGTGTGGAAAGTCCGTTTTTATCTCTGGTCCCATTCCCACAGTTGGTCGCGGTGCTGGCCGCCTCAGTAGACTCCTTGGCCTCCACGACTGGCTCCAGTCCGCCTGCAGGGCTCACCGTGTGTTATGCGGATAATTTTAATATTTTCTGGCAAAGAATTTAAGACAGACGGACTTCACCCAAACAAACTGGGCTCAGAAATGTTAGCTGCTCACATACAGCATGTGGTGCGGTCCACACATGACTTACGTGAATAACTAATCATTCATGCAGCACACCTGGATACACCGCCGCTCACTGAACAGATCTCTGGCTCACTGCCACAAATAACTGTCTCCACCTGCTGGCATGTAAAGCCGTCTGCTCCCAGCGCTGTTCCAAAGACTTCTAATCCTGTCATCATCACGCATAGACCAGTAAACCGAAATGTGCACATCCCACACAGAAATAATAGTAATCTCTTAAGGATTAGGACAACTGCACCAACTCCAGCACCTAGAACAAACTCATTTAAAATGGCTCTCTTCAATGTGAGATCTCTGTCAAGTAAGACTTTTATCTTAAATGATTTTATCTTGTCTGCAAATCTAGATTTTATGTTTTTAACTGAATCCTGGTTGCAAATGAATGACTATAGCCAGCTAGCTGAACTGTGTCCGCCTCAATATGATTGTTTTAGTCAACCTGAGGGTCAGTGGTCGTGGTGGTGGGCTAGTGAGCGTGTATAGGAAAAATTTTAAATGTCATCAAGTACGCTGTGATGAATTTAACTCCTTTGAAGT
>NC_060167.1:9567313-9613169 GCF_021292245.1 Micropterus dolomieu | reverse complement strand
CACACCAGCACGTACCTTGAGATCCTCGGGCAGAGGTCTGCTGTCTGTTCCAGAGTCTCGACTGAAAACTAAAGGGGACAGAGCGTTTGCTGTCAGGCCCCCGAGGCTCTGGAACAGCCTGCCCGAGGAAATCAGGTCAGCTGAGTCAGTGAACTCTTTTAAGTCCCTTCTTAAAACATATTTTTATAGGAGAGCCTTTCCCGATCTTATTTGACTTTATTTTATCCCTTTTATTTTATTGTATTTTACTAATTTTATATTTATCTTAAATGTGTATTTTAGTCTTTTCAATGTTTTCATGCTTTTATCTTGTATTGTTTTTGTATTATTGTCTCTTGGGTATTATCGTCTTTACACTTGTTAAAGCACTTTGTAACTTGTTTTTGAAAAGTGCTCTACAAATAAAGATTATTATTATTATTATTATTATCATTATTATTATTATTTAAAATTTATCCATCCATCCATCATCAACCGCTTATCCTGCGTACAGGGTTGCGGGGGGCTGGAGCCAATCCCAGCTGACATAGGGTGAAAGGCGGGGTACACCCTGGACAGGTCACCAATCCATCGCAGGGACACACACACATGTGAAATTCTTCGTTAACAAAATTAAGTTGGGGAACATTGTTTAATATTGATAACACACAGGTCAGTGTCTGAATATGAACCAAGCTAAGTGTCACATGTTGACCTTAGTGCATATTGGTTATATTTACAGTTTATGTTGTTTTTTTAATGGCAGTGAACTTGTTCTACAGTTGAAGAAACATTCTAACTTTATTCACTTAAGCACACATTTCATCAAACATCTTGATAGAACTGGGTCATAACTTGCTGTTTAGGTAACTCATGCACAAACAATTAATGTGTATTGAATTTAATAATATATTTTTGCAACTGAAGATTGGAACATTGATTTCTTTCATTGTTATAAAGAGGGTAAACATGAGACACAAGGACATGAAAAGAGAAACATTTCAGCTGGCAGTGTGTGTTTATTCAACAAGACACAATGAGCCACATGAAGAAAAACACAAACACACACTTTTACTGTTTTATTTACTTATTTAATGAAATGTATGAAAAGAATTGTTCTTTTGTAATTCCTTTGTAGCTTTGGCAATATTGTTGTTTTACATTCATGCCAATAAAGCTGAACTGAATTGAACTGAAAATTGTAAGAAAACTAGAGGTGATGATACATCTCAACAACAACTTGTAGATTCCTACAACACACACTCTCAGAGAGAGTAAAGAACAGCTGTCTTTATGAAAGACAATGATTTACAATCTTTGAGAACACAGTACCACTGTCCTTTGAGATTTTGTTCCCAAATGGATTCAAATATTTTCACTCAGTGAATAAAAGAGAAAAAGTAAAAACTGATCTTCTTAATAAGAAATTAACTTCAACTAATTCTCAAGATGTAAAGAAACCGGACAGAGACAGTGTGACATTAAACAAACCCTTGACAGTAAAAGGAACAACATATTGATATTAAAAAAGATGATTTGTCAATAATCACATAATCATCAATACCTTTCAAGATGTAACAAATATTATATTGCACCAACACATGAGAGATTTAAGTGAAGTAAAGTCTATTATGACAATATGTCCATAAAATGGACAGTTCATGTTTTCTGGTCAATATGATTAATACCAATCAAACATAATATATGTTTCCATATATACACATAGTAGTATAATAGTATAATAATAATTGCTGATGCAATCAGATTTGGTTCATGCAACATGCATGACGTTCTCTTTCTAAACTTGAAAAATATTGCTGCTGTCATTTTCTTAGGAAACGTCATCTTGCGCAAAGAAAAAACACAAAATGCAGCTTCTGTACATATAGAAGAACAAGTCCATAAAATTTCAAAGAATTCAGTTCAGTAATCTTTGACCAATGTGGTCATCTCAGTTTGTCTGGTACTAACTCCAGTCTGTAGGTGTCTACCACGGCCTCCAGGGGGCGCTCCTGACCAGACTCTTCTCTTTGGTGATGCTGGTCTGGACTGTGGAGCTCAGAAGAGAGAAGTCAGCCTCCCTTCTTGGACACAGCTGGAGTAGCCCTAATTGACAGAGTCCATATCTTGATTCTGCTGCTGCAGTCGTCTCAGGACATAAACTGTCATCTCCAGGATGTCTGCTTTCTCCAGCTTGGAGTCTGGCTGCTGTTTGAGGAACTCTGGACCCAGGAGAGACTTGAGCTGCTCAATAATAATAATAATAATAATAATCTTTATTTGTAGAGCACTTTTCAAAAACAAGTTACAAAGTGCTTTAACAAGTGTAAAGACAAAAATACCCAAGAGACAATAATACAAAAACAATACAAGATAAAAGCAGTGCTGCTGTTGATTCACTCTCTGCGTAACTTCTCCACCAGAGGCTTTCTGAGCTGCTGAAAAAAGAACAAATTCATTAATACACTTGTTCTGCAATATAATGTTAGCATGAACAAAAACAGTCTCATCAAGGATATTGACATATTCTTGAATCTTCAGTGATTCTGGGAAAGTGGTGACCCTTTAGAGAGAGCAGATCTGCTGCCTGATGCTGGGATCAATGATATTGACTGAGCACTCGCTGGCACCACCATCACACACATAGGAGACAGTTAATTGCTTTTATAGTAAAAAACACTTTGCATGTTCCATGTAGCTAAATTAAACAACCTAAAATCTACCAAGTCCAAATGCAAATTTCCTTCATTTTGTCTTGACAATTAAGTCAAATTTTTCATTTCTTAAAATTCAACCACTGTTTTATTGAACATACTTACAACTATCACTATTTGTAATCAGATATTACGCATGTTATTTCCATGATGTATTTAAAAGATATTCTAAAAACCTTGAGAATAACGATCATTCTGCTGTCCAGATGTTGCACAGTCTTCTGGCTTGTGCCTTGTAGTCAGTGTGGGTAGAAAGTTGGTCTCAGTTTCCCACACTGACTCCCTGAATGCTGTGGTCAATGAACAACAAAAGGACTTTGAATGGAGCTTTTGTGACTGATACTGGACGTATGTTGAAGTAGAAACAGAGCCTGGCGTCACCAACCATCTGGAGGGAAAAAACACCATTGGCTGGTTCTGACAGTTTGTAAAGTTTAAAATGATCACAGAAATTTCATTTTAAGGAATCAGCTCACTTGATTTAGTAACAACTTCCACTCATTGTCACACATTTTGACTATCCAATCACATTTGTGCCTTCGTATCCGCAACTGGATAAAACCTTCAGCTAGATGAGTGTGGGAGGTTGAGGCAGCTGTTTCCTGAAGTGTGCCAAATCCCTTTGGGGAATAGTCTGTTGCTGCTGGTGGTGTTGAGGATGCTAATCATGCTAAACTCTGTTCTCCAGAGTTTTCCCACATTTGGTCCATTGAAAGAAATTTAGACATGTGCCAAAGTCCAAATTGACACTTCAGGATTGTGTCATTCACACATGATGTAATTTATTGTCTTTTCAATTTTACAGTTATTACAACCCCTCCCTTTCTGCCTGCTTTGGCTTCATTGGTTGCTTCCTGCAGGAGCTGGCAGTGTGGGAGGTAATGGGCTGACACCTGTGTAGGCCTCAGCCTAAGCTACATACCACGGTACATCACCCTTGTCTCATTGTCTGTCTGTCTCCTAGGCTCCACATCTCCTGGTTTGGGTTTGTTTGCTGTCCTGAGTTGCTGCCAACCTTCATTGATAAGTTTCTCACTCATCCATGCATTCCACTCATCACTGATGCCACAATTATCACATTCATGTTCTGTAAATAGATATGTTGTTCATAGTTTCTTTAATAATAAAACATCTTTTTGGCACTTTAATCTACTTGGTCTCCCCCTTTCTGTCACATTCTATGAGCCGGGATCTGACACAGTGAAAAGCTCAACAGTATTTTATTAAAAATATATATGAAGTCAATGTTGGGTAAATGGAAATCAGTGAAGAAATCAGCAATGCCATTTTAAAAACCTTCATAGTAATTATAACCAATACACAACGAGGAGAACATGTGACTATTGGCTGTGGTCATATTTAGTCTGATGAAAACACTGACCTGTGTGGTATCAATACAAATAATGTTCTTTTTTTCCAGCATTTGGTTTTCAATTGCATAATATTATCGTGTAAGTATGTAATCCTGAAATGTTATTTAAACTAAACAATCTAAACATCATTCATTATAAATTCTAATTAAAAATGTGCTTTCACATTTGACCTAACTTACAGAAACATAAATAATGACTTTTCAAAACTGCAACTTCAGAAAATTAAAATACATGTCAAATTGGTAAAAGTGATTTTCACATTGGAAAAAAAAAAAAGCAGAGTCTATGATTTGAAACTGGCTCCAAAAATGAAAACTTCTTCGCCTGCATCCCTTTTAATTTCTTGAGGGCAAAGGTCTGGATCTATTGTCCCACAGGACTCTGTGAGTGAGGTTCCTCTGGTTTCCCACACTCTGTCCTTTCACTGCTTTCACCGCAGGAACAATAGAAGTGTGTCTTATATTGCATCTCATTTATACAACATCTGACCTCTTTAAAGAATGAAATAGTTAGCTTGAGACATTTTACATCAAAACACCTGAAACTGACAGTTAAACAGAAATGATTTTACAGCAAAGGTTGAAATGTACATCTGCTCTATCTGTTTGAAGGCTTCACCGACTGCAGTTAATTAGTGGGATATAAAAATAAAAAAGCCACTTCACTGAACATGTTGATGTAAATGTGTCATAATTTTCCATGCATACATAAATAATACAAACACAATTAAAGTGTGTGCTGAATTTAATTTGAATAAGTTTCAGTACAAGGTTGGAACATTGATGCAATTCAATAAAATGTCTATAGGATGTCATTGTTCTCATTTGATTTAAATACTTGACTTGTTCCATATGAATAGAGAGATAAAACATTGATAATCCCCCTTCATCAAAAGTCTTTATTGAATCACATTAATACGCTTAGTTTTACACTAAAAAGGTATGTTACGGATAAAATAACTACTTTCTGTGCTGAACCTTAACTTCTCAATCAAAGGTAGGAACATTGATGGAGACCTCTATCAATTAAGTCAAAATACAAATAAAAAAAAAAACGATGACATGAGAACAGAAACATTTTTACATTACAACGTCCTTCTTTTATCAGTATGAAGAAGGTAACAGTGTTTGTTTATTCAACAAGGCACAATGAGCCACATGAAGTGAGAAAACTCCAACTAGAGGTGATGATACATCACAACCACAACTTGTAGATTTCTACAAGACACACTGTACTCAGAGAGAGTAAAGGAACAGCTGTCTTTATAAAAGACAATGATTTACAATATTTGAGGACACAGTACTCACTGTCCTTTGAGAATTCTTTCCCAAATGGATGCAAACATTTTCACTTAGTGAACAAAAGAGAAAGTAGTAAAAAGTGATCTTACAATAGATCACATAGTTCTTAATAACGTTCAACTGATTCTCAAGATGTAAAGAATATATTGTCACTTAAAAACTGTGACAGTGTGAAGTGAAACAAACCCTTTACAGTAAAAGGATAAACAAATTGATCTTAATACAGATCATTTGTAATAATCACATAATCATCAATAACCTTCAGGATGTAACGAATATCACCATTGCATTATATATTGTACCAACACATGACACAGTGAAGCATAAAAGTATAACAGGAAAATTGTAAACCTTTGGATCTTACAACAGATCAGTTTTGAGTGAGACATTTAAGTGAAGTAAAGTGTATTGTGAAAATATGTCCATAAAAAAGACAGTTTTTTGATCACTATGATCAATAACAATTAAAAGATAACAAATGTTACCATATCTTTATATACTACCAATACATGAAGTACAGTGAAGTATAATAATAATTGTTGATGCAATCAGATTTGGTTCATGCAACATGCATGACAAGATGTTCTCTTTCTAAACTTGAAAGATAATGTACATTTAGGAAATGTCTGTACATACAGACGAACAAGTCCATAAATTTCAAAGAATTCAGTTCAGTAATCTTTGACCAATGTGGTCATCTCAGTTTGTCTGGTACTAACTCCAGTCTGTAGGTGTCTACCACGGCCTCCAGGGGGCGCTCCTGGCCAGACTCTTCTCTTTGGTGATGCTGGTCTGGACTGTGGAGCTCAGAAGAGAGAAGTCAGCCTCTCTAAGCTTCTTATCAGAGGAAGACTGCAGCTTGTTGAAGTGGTTCAAAAGTCTTCTCTGGGACTGTGTCTCCACCTCCTCTTTAGACAGGAAGTGATCCACCTCTTGGACACACCTGGAGTAGCCCTGATCGACAGCTGCTGAATCCACAGCTTGATTCTGCTGCTGCAGTCGTCTCAAGACATAAACTGTCATCTCCAGGATGTCTGCTTTCTCCAGCTTGGAGTCTGGCTGCTGTCTGAGGAACCAGGAGAGACTTGAGCTGCTCAATGCTGCTGTTCGCTCTCTGCGTAACTTCTCCACCAGATGCTTTCTGAGCTGCAGAAAGAAGAGCAAAGTCATTAATACACTTTTTCTGCAATATAATGTTAGCATGAACAAACAAAGACAAAAAGACAGTCTGCCATCAAGGATATTGACATATTCTTGAATCTTCAGTTTACCTTGTGGGTCAGAGTCAGATGCTCCTGAGAATCGGTCATTGCTGCAGTGATTGTAGGTGCCATGGCTGAATCTCTGCGCTGTAGGGGTCTCCGTTGAGAGAATCTGGTAATTGCTGACTTCATCCCTCCTATTTATAGTTCCACATCTCCATATGAATGTGTGGGTCCTGGTCTGGCTGGAGTTTCTCACAGTTTCAACCAATCAGAGAGGTCAGTAAGACAACAAGGGATGCAGCACGCTGAATGCTGTTATTGCCTGGGGGACAATGGTTAGATCTCAGGGGAACAGGTGGAGGACTGGGGGGAGATGGAGGGAGACTCTGTGTGATTCTGGGAAAGTGGTGACCCTGTTGAGAGAGCAGATCTGCTGCCTGATGCTGGGATCAATGACTTTGACTGAGCACACACTGTTCATCTCATTACACACGTGGGTGACTGACAGTTAATTGCATCTAGGGTAAAGACTTCATAGCCTACTTGACACATAGCATTTTTGTTGTCATTTATTTAAATTTAGCTATAATGCTGTATTTTAATGCAGTTTTCCTTCATTTTGTCTTGATAATTCAATCAGATTTTTCATTCTTAAAATTCAACCTTTTGTTTTATTATCAGATATTACGCTTGTTATTTCCATGATGTATATAAAAGATACTCTAAAAAACTGTCGCTCATTCTGATGTCCAGATGTTGCACAGTCTTCTGGCTTGTGCCTTGTTGTCAGTGTGGGTAGAAAGTTGGTTTCAGTTTCCCACACTGACTCTCTGAATGCTGTGGTCAATGAACAACAAAAGGACTTTGAATGGAGCTTTTGTGACTGATACTGGACGTGTGTTGAAGTAGAAACAGAGCCTGACGTCACCAACCATCTGGAGGGAAAGGACGTCATTGGCTGGTTCTGACAGTTTGTAAAGTTTAAACTTATTGTGGAAATTTCATCGTAAAGAATCAACTCAATTATTGTCGTATATTTTTACCATAATTCTGCCTTTGTATCCGCAACTGGATAAACAATTGAGCTCAATAGATGAGTGTGGGAGGTTGAGGCAGCTGTTTCCTGAAGTGTGCCAAATCCCTTTGGAGAAAAGTCTGCTGCTGGTGAGGTTGAGGGTGCTAATCATGCTAAACTCTGCTGTCCAGACTTTTCCCACACAACCTTAGGAATGGGTCTAAATCCACATGGTCACTTTTGGATTCTGTTTTTTCGCACATGGAGGTCATTAATTGTCTTTACTTTATTTTGTACAGGGAAACGCTCAAACAGATTTAATTTCAAAAAATTTAAAGTCAAAATTGTGTTTAATAGAAACCATAAAATAGGGCTATACTGTATGTAAACTGGTGATTTTCATGACTGGAAAAAATTAGTCTTTGATTTAAAACTGGCTCCAAAAATGAAAACTTCTCAGCCTGCGTCCCTTTTAATCTCTTGAGGGCAAATGCCTGGATCTCTTGTCCCACAGGGCTCTGTGAGTGAGGAATTCCTCTGGTTTCCCATTTGCCAGTCAAACAAGAAAAAATTTGAGAAATCCCTATGCTTAGCTGCCACATTTTCTGTGGTTATTTTAGAAAGGGACAAGGTTTAGATGATCTATCTCAGGGGAAAAGGTGGAGCTCTGTGTGAATCTGGGAAAGTGGTGACCCTGTAGATCAGATCTGCTGCCTGATGCTGGGATCAATGACTTTGACTGAGCACATGCTCATGCTATTCACTCTTTAACTTTACTTTGTGGGTGTGAATTTATACATCCTTTACCATTATTATATAATTATTAATCTACAGTGTTTAGCTGTATACATTTTCCTAAATTCTAGAATATTAATTTAAAATCAAAACAGACTTTTGTCAGTATTGCAAAGCACTTGCAATCAACGTAATATGTCTATTTTATTCTTATATATTACTGTTTAAACTGAGACAAAATCATCTTAGTGTTCATATGTAGCATGTGTGTCCTCTGTCTTGTGGCTGGTAGCTGGTGTGAATAGAAAGTTGCTCTCAGTTTCCCACACCGATTCTTTGCAAGAAGTCATCAAGTGCACAACAAAAGGACTTTCAAATTAGCTTTTGTGAGGGTGCATGTCATATTTTATAATAGAAACAGAGCCTGACGTCATCAACCATCTGGATGGAAAGAACACCATAGGTACCCACCAAGGCTGATACAATTTTAACACACTATCAAAAAATACAATCATCATTATGTTAAATTTGCACCTTCTTTTTCAACTAGTAGCTGCAGAAAATGTAAATATCCTGGACTGGATCAAATTTTAGCTCTATAGATGATGACGTGAGCTTAAGGCAAATGTTTCCTGAAGTGTGCCAAATCCCTCCCTTGTCTTTTTGGGGGTCAAGGCTCTGTTTCTTCTATATTTACATTGCATTTCATGAGCCTTTCTCATAGAATTTGTATGTGTTATTTAACATTTATTGTTGCAAGCTAATTTTCAGAAAACTTGTTGAAAATGCTTTCAAAAAGTGGAAGGGACGTGTCCCCAGCGTCCCCAGTGTAAATGACACCTATGTGGTTATCTCATTTAGTCTGGCAGTGACTCCTGTCTGTGGGTGTCTACCACGGCCGCCAGAGGGCGCTGTCGACTGGACACTTCTCTTTGAAGAATGAAGGGTTTCTTGTGGTTCCTAAAGTCTCCAAACCTACAATAGGAGCGAGAGCCTTCAGCTCTCAAGCTCTTCTCCTGTCTCCTCAAGTTATTCAGTAATGTTATTTCTGGTTTGTTCTCAACGTCACCTTATAGGCAAATGGTCTCAGTGGATTTTCTATTTGTCACTGTGTTGACCAGCCTGTTAGCATATGACCTGTGTGCTGTAGTTTTCTGTTTCAGCTGTTTGCTTCTCCAAGCCCGAGTGTCGCAAGGTTGTCGTTCTGAGAAACACATGTTAAATAAGATTTTACCACATTCCTATGTTTAAATATATTTCACAGTTAACATACATTGTGTAACCAATCTGTACTAAAAATATTGGCTCTTGCTCGATGAAATTAAATTATACTGAAGAGTGCTGATTTATATCAGAAGAACATTTACAACCAAAGGTATGATTTAAAACAAGTTCCAATGTTAAGAGCCAGTGTCCTTTGTGATCTCTGTCTCGTCAGGGCAAAGGTCTGGATCTACTGTCCCACAGGGCTCTGTGAGTGAGTTGTTTTCGCACACTTTGTCCTTTCTCTACTTTTACTGGAGGAATAATAGAAGTGTGTCTTATTATGCACATCATTAGATACAATGTTTTACCTGTTTAAAGAGGTAAATGGTTTAAACGTTTTACGTGAAAACGCCTGAAACTGAAAGTTATACAGAAATGATTTTGAAGCATAATTTAAAATAGGCTTGTATCATAATTTGCTGCTTAGGTAAGTTTTGCAAACATAATTGACATGTGTGCTGAAATTTATTTTTTAGTTTAAGGTAAGAACATTGATTAAATTTAATGAAAAAGTCCCTTTCATCATTATGAAGAGGGTAACCATGAGACACAAGGACATGAGAACAGAATATTTGCAGCTGGCAGTGTTTGTTTATTCAACAAGGCACAATGAGCCACATGAAGTAAGACAGCTCTGACTGGAGGTGATGATACATCACAACAACAACTTGTAGATTTCTACAAGACACACTGTACTCAGAGAGAGTAAAGGAACAGCTGTCTTTATAAAAGACAATGATTTACAATATTTGAGGACACAGTACTCACTGTCCTTTGAGAATTCTTTCCCAAATGGATGCAAACATTTTCACTTAGTGAACAAAAGAGAAAGTAGTAAAAAGTGATCTTACAATAGATCACATTGTTCTTAATAACGTTCAACTGATTCTCAAGATGTAAAGAATATATTGTCACTTAAAAACTGTGACAGTGTGAAGTGAAACAAACCCTTTACAGTAAAAGGATAAACATATTGATCTTAATACAGGTCATTTGTAATAATCACATAAATAAGTAAGTCCAATATGAGAAAATGTCCATCAAAAGGACAGTTAAGATTTTGGATTAATTCCAAATCATTAATACCTTTCAAGATGTAACAAATATCACCATTGCTTTATATTATACCAACACATGACACAGTGGAGCATTAAAGTATCACAGGAAAATTGTAAACTCAAGCAAACCTTTGTTTTTTTAAATGATAAACCTTTGGCTCTCACAACAGATTAGTTTGTGTTATCAAAAGATTTAAGTGAAGTAAAGTCTGTTATGACAATATGTCTATAAAAGGACAGTCAAAGTTTTCTGAACAATATGATCAGTCCCAATCAAAACATAATATATGTTTCAACCTTAATTACTACCAACACAGGAAGTACAGTGAAGTATATTAATAATTGTTGATGCAATCAGATTTGGTTCATGCAAAATGCATGACAAGATGTTCTCTTTCTAAACTTGAAAGAT
Source organism: Micropterus dolomieu (assembly GCF_021292245.1). Classification (NCBI taxonomy): domain Eukaryota; kingdom Metazoa; phylum Chordata; class Actinopteri; order Centrarchiformes; family Centrarchidae; genus Micropterus; species Micropterus dolomieu. The sequence goes on along the minus strand of NC_060167.1, from coordinate 9,602,111 downwards.
ATTGTTGCTGTCATTTCCTTAGGAAACGTCATATTGCGCAAAGAAAAAACACAGAATGCAGCTTCTGTACATACAGAAGAACAAGTCCATAAAATTTCAAAGAATTCAGTTCAGTAATCTTTGACCAATGTGGTCATCTCAGTTTGTCTGGTACTAACTCCAGTCTGTAGGTGTCTACCACGGCCTCCAGGGGGCGCTCCTGGCCAGACTCTTCTCTTTGGTGATGCTGGTCTGGACTGTGGAGCTCAGAAGAGAGAAGTCAGCCTCTCTCACCTTCTTATCAGAGGAAGACTGCAGCTTGTTGAAGTGGTTCACAAGTCTTCTCTGGGACTGTGTCTCCCCCTCCTCGTTGGACAGGACGTGGTCCACCTCTTGGACACACCTGGAGTAGCCCTGATCGACAGCTGCAGAGTCCACAGCTTGATTCTGCTGCTGCAGTCGTCTCAGGACACAAACTGTCATCTCCAGGATGTCTGCTTTCTCCAGCTTGGAGTCTGGCTGCTGTTTGAGGAACTCTGGACCCAGGAGAGACTTGAGCTGCTCAATACTGCTGTTGATTCGCTCTCTGCGTAACTTCTCCACCAGAGGCTTTCTGAGCTGCAGAAAGAAGAACAAAGTCATTAATACACTTGTTCTGCAGTATAATGTTAGCATGAACAAAAACAGTCTCTCATGAATTACATTTAGTCTCCATGAAGCTTCAGTTTACCTTGTGGGTCAGAGTCAGATGCTCCTGAGAATCAGTCACTGCTGCATTGATTGTAGGTGCCATGGCTGGATCTCAGTGCTGTAGAGGTCTCCGTTGAGAGAATCTGATCTCTGCTGGCTTCATCCCTCCTATTTATAGTCCCACATCTCCATATGAATGTGTGGGTCCTGGTCTGGCTGGAGTTTCTCACAGTTTCAACCAATCAGAGAGGTCAGTAAGACAACAAGGGATGCAGCACGCTGAATGCTGTTATTGCCTGGGGGACAATGGTTAGATCTCAGGGGAACAGGTGGAGGACTGGGGGGAGATGGAGGGAGACTCTGTGTGATTCTGGGAAAGTGGTGACCCTGTTGAGAGAGCAGATCTGCTGCCTGATGCTGGGATCAATGACTTTGACTGAGCACACACTGTTCATCTCATTACACACGTGGGACACTGACAGTTAATTGCATCTAGGGTAAAGACTTCATAGCCTACTTGACACATAGCATTTTTTTTGTCATTTATTTCAATTTAGCTATAATGCTGTATTTTAACCACAACCTAAACTCTAGCAAGTGCGATTAATGCAGTTTTCCTTCATTTTGTCTTGATAATTCAATCAGATTTTTCATTCTTAAAATTCAACCTTTTGTTTTGTTGAACATCACTTTTATCAGATATTACGCGTGTTATTTCCATGATGTATTTAAAAGATATTCTAAAAAACTGTCGCTCATTCTGATGTCCAGATGTTGCACAGTCTTCTGGCTTGTGCCTTGTAGTCAGTGTGAGTAGAAAGTTGGTTTCAGTTTCCCACACTGACTCCCTGAATGCTGTGGTCAATGAACAACAAAAGGACTTTGAATGGAGCTTTTGTGACTGATACTGGACGTGTGTTGAAGTAGAAACAGAGCCTGACGTCACCAACCATCTGGAGGGAAAGGACGTCATTGGCTGGTTCTGACAGTTTGTAAAGTTTGAAATGATCACAGAAATTTCATTTTAAGGAATCAGCTCAATTGATTTGGAAAAATCTTCCAATCATTGTCATACATTTTGACCGTCCAATCATATTTGTGCCTTTGTATTCGCAACTGGATAAAACCTTCATCTCTATAGATGAGGATGGGAGGTTGAGGCAGCTGTTTCCTGAAGTGTGCCAAATCCCTTTTCGGGAATAGTCTGCTGCTGCTGGTGGAGTTGAGGATGCTAATCATGCTAAACTCTGCTCTCCAGAGTTTTTCCACACTCCGTCCATTCAATGAAATTTAGACATGTACCAAAGTCTAAATGGACACTTCAGGATTATATTATTCACACATGGATGCAATTTATTGTCTTTTTCTCTTTTACAGTTCAAACTCATCAAGATGTTGTAAAATATGTAAATAAAGTCAACATTGGGTTAAATAGAAAATGAGAGGAGAAATCACCAACGCATTTTTAAAAAATGTTATTGTAAATATTAACCAATACACACTGAGGGCAACATGTGACTATTGACTGTGTTCATATTTAGTCAGATGAAAACACTGACCTGTTTGGTATCAATACTGAACAGAGTTATTTTTTCAGCACCTTGTTTTCAGTTGAATAATATTATATTGTAAGTCTGTTATTCTGAAATGTTATTTAAACTAAACAATCTAAATATCCAACATTATAAATTCTAATTAAAAATGCACTTTCACATTTAACCTAACTGACAGAAACGTACATTATGACTTTTCAAAACTGCAACTTCAATAAATTTTCACAATGGAAAAAAAGAGCAGAGTCTATGGTTGGAAACTGGCTCAAAAAATTAAAGCCTCTTAGCCTGTATCCCTTTTAATCTCTTGAGGCAAAAGGTCTGGATCTATTGTCCCACAAGGCTCTGTGAGTGAGGTTCCTCTGGTTTCCCACACTCTGTCCTTTCACTGCTTTCACTGCAGGAACAATAGAAGTGTGTCATAGTATGCACATCATTAAATACAATGTCTGACCTGTTTGAAGGTGTAAAATGGATAACTTGAGACATAGGTGTCATTTACAATGGGGACGCTGGGGACATGTCCTCACCACTTTTTGAAATGGCTGATTTTGTCCCCACCACTTTTTAAACACATAATTTGTTAAAAAACGTTCTGAATATATTACTTGCAGTTAAATAACAAATGAAAATGCCTTTAGAAAGGTTTATTTGCACATTAAGAAAACATGCAATGCAATTACATTATAGAAGAAATAAATGTGCATTGACCAAAAAAGGAACTTAAGCTAAAAAAAAACAAGCTACTGATTATAAAATGACCCAAAAACGTATATGCAACAATCAGTAACTTTAACAACTCCTTGACACAGTTTCATTTTGGCCAAGTATTCAGTTCTCTCCCTTTGAACATGACAAAAGAGGGGTGAAATCATGCCTACATATGTGTTGCCTCAGCAGGGATGATATTAAGTTGATCTACAGGAGAAACAGATCTGAAAGCAACACAGAATGCCTGAGAGCTGCACTGACTTATATTCTGTTATATTTAAATATTTTGAAATGTCACCAGCCTCCAGAATTTTGTGTTTCCTTTTACATAAATAAAAACATTTCCACCATAAATTGGTGCATTGCAAAAACTAAAATCTTAGCAAGATTAATTATAGATTTATTATTAGGTAAGTGTCTCTTCACACCCCGAATCTGAGCCCCTGTGTCCCCACCACTTTTCATCACAAAGTGACGCCCTTAACTTGAGACTTTTTACATTGAAACACCTGAAACTGACAGTTTAAACAGAAATAATTTGTGATCTACATCTGCTCTATCGGGTTTGAAGGCTTGACCTACTGCATTTAAATTTAGTGACATAAAATTGATAAAGCCCTTTCATCAAACATCTTCATGTAACTGTGTCATAATTTTCTATGCTTACATGAGTTATCAAACACAATGAAAGTGTGTGCTGAATTTAATTTGAATAATTTTACATTCAAGGTTGGAACATTGATGTAATTCAATGAAAATATCTGTAGAAAATAATTGTTCTCAATTCCTATTATATTTAACTTGATCCATATAAATGAAGTTATGTTACACTGATATTTCCCCTTCATCAAAAAGATTTATTGAACCACATTACTCTGCTTAGATTTACACTAAAATGGTTTGTCAAAGATAAATTATGCTGAATGGCATCCTAATTTGTCAATCAACGGTAGAAACATTGATGGAGACCTCTATCAATTAAGTCAAAATAAAAAACGATGACGTGAGAACAGAAACATTTCATTTGGCAGTGTTTATTTATTCAACAAGGCACGATGAGCCACATGAAGTGAGAAAACTCCAACTAGAGGTGATGATACATCACAACAACAACTTGTAGATTTCTACAAGACACACTGTACTCAGAGAGAGTAAAGGAACAGCTGTCTTTATAAAAGACAATGATTTACAATATTTGAGGACACAGTACTCACTGTCCTTTGAGAATTCTTTCCCAAATGGATTCAAACATTTTCACTTAGTGAACAAAAGAGAAAGTAGTAAAAGCTGATCTTACAACAGATCACATAGTTCTCAATAACATTTAACTTCAACTGATTCTCAAGATGTAAAGATTATATTGTCACTTAAAAACTGTGACAGTGTGAAGTGAAACAGACCCTTTACCATAAAAGGATAAACATATCGATCTTAATACAGATCATTTGTTAATAATTTGCAAAAATATAGGACAGTCCAATATGACAAAATGTCCATCAAAAGGACAGATTTTGGATCAATTCCAAATCATCAGTAGCTTCAACATGTAACAAATATCACCATTGCTTTATACTTTATATTATACCAACACATGACACAGTGGAGCATAAAAGTATCACAGAAAAATTGTGACTTTAAGCAAATCTTTTTTTTTTAAATGATAAACCTTTGGATCTCACAACAGATCAGTTTTGTCTTATAAAAAGATTTAAGTGAAGGAAAGTCTGTTATAACAATATGTCCATAAAAAAGACAGTTCAAGTTTTCTGATCAAGTTGATCAATACCAATCAAACATAAAATATGTTTCAATAGCATTAATTACTACCAATTCATGATGTACAGTGAAGTATAATAATAATTGTTGATGCAATCAGATTTGGTTCATGCAAAATGCATGACAAGATGTTCTCTTTCTAAACTTGAAAGATATTGTCACTGTCATTTCCTTAGGAAACGTCATCATGCACAAAGAAAAAACAGAAAATACAGATTCTGTACATACAGAAGAACAAATCTAAAAGAATTCAAAGAATTCAGTTCAGTAATCTTTGACCAATGTGGTCATCTCAGTTTGTCTGGTACTAACTCCAGTCTGTAGGTGTCTACCACGGCCTCCAGGGGGCGCTCCTGGCCAGACTCTTCTCTTTGATAATGCTGGTCTGGACTGTGGAGCTCAGAAGAGAGATGTCAGCCTCTCTCACCTTCTTATCAGAGGAAGACTGCAGCTTGTTGAAGTGGTTCACAAGTCTTCTCTGGGACTGTGTCTCCCCCTCCTCGTTGGACAGGACGTGGTCCACCTCTTGGACACAGCTGGAGTAGCCCTGATCGACAGCTGCTGAGTCCACAGCTTGATTCTGCTGCTGCAGTCGTCTCAGGACACAAACTGTCATCTCCAGGATGTCTGCTTTCTCCAGCTTGGAGTCTGGCTGCTGTTTGAGGAACTCTGGACCCAGGAGAGACTTGAGCTGCTCAATGCTGCTGTTGATTCTTTCTCTGCGTAACTTCTCCACCAGAGGCTTTCTGAGCTGCAGAAAGAAGAACAAAGTCATTAATACACTTGTTCTGCAGTATAATGTTAGCATGAACAAAAACAGACTCTCATGAATTACATTTAGTCTCCTTGAATCTTCAGTTTACCTTGTGGGTCAGAGTCAGATGCTCCTGAGAATCAGTCATTGCTGCATTGATTGTAGGTGCCATGGCTGGATCTCAGTGCTGTAGAGGTCTCTGTTGAGAGAATCTGATCTCTGCTGGCTTCATCCCTCCTATTTATAGTCCCACATCTCCATATGAATGTGTGGGTCTTGGTCTGGCTGGAGTTTCTCACAGTTTCAACCAATCAGAGAGGTCAGTAAGACAACAAGGGATGCAGCACGCTGAATGCTGTTATTGCCTGGGGGACAATGGTTAGATCTCAGGGGAACAGGTGGAGGACTGGGGGGAGATGGAGGGAGACTCTGTGTGATTCTGGGAAAGTGGTGACCCTGTTGAGAGAGCAGATGATGCAGCAATGACTTTGACTGAGCACACACTGATCATCTCATCACACACGTGGGACACTGACAGTTAATTGCATCTAGGGTAAAGACTTCATAGCCTACTTGACACATAGCATTTTTTTTGTCATTTATTTAAATTTAGCATTAAATGCTGTATTTGAGCCACAACCTAAACTCTAGCAAGTGCGATTAATGCAATTTTCTTTCATTTTGTCTGATAATTCAATCAGATTTTTTTCTTTTCTTAAAATTCAACCTTTTGTTTTATTGAACATCACTTTTATCAGATATTACGCATTATTTCCATGACGTATTTAAAAGATATTCAAAAAAAACTTGAGAACGACGATCATTCTGCTGTCCAGATGTTGCACATTCTTCTGGCTTGTGCCTTGTAGTCAGTGTGGGTAGAAAGTTGGTCTCAGTTTCCCACACTGACTCCCTGAATGCTGTGGTCAATGAACAACAGAAGGACTTTAAATGGACCTTTTGTGACCGATATTGGACGTGCTTTGAAGTAGAACCAGAGCCTGACGTCACCAACCATCTGGAGGGAAAGAACACCATTGGCGTACAGTACAATTTCATTGTAAAGAATCAGCTCAATTGATTTGGAAAGTGATTTTATCAACTTCCGTTCAATTTCGTGCATTTTTTATCCTCTAATCATATTTTTGCCTTTGTATCAGCAACTGTGTAAAACCTTCAGAATGAGGATGGGGGGTTGGGGCAGCTGTTTCCTGAAGTGTGCCAAATCCCTTTGGAGAACAGTCTGCTGCTGGTGGGGTTGAGCCTGCTAATCATGCTAAACTCTGCTCTCCAGAGTTTTCCCACACTCCATCTTTTGAAAGAAATCTAGGCCAGAGGAAGACTGCAGCTTGTTGAAGTGGTTCACAAGTCTTCTCTGGGACTGTGTCTCCACCTCCTCTGTGGACAGGAAGTGATCCACCTCTTGGACACACCTGGAGTAGCCCTGATCGACAGCTGCAGAGTCCACAGCTTGATGCTGCTGCTGCAGTCGTCTCAGGACATAAACTGTCATCTCCAGGATGTCTGCTTTCTCCAGCTTGGAGTCTGGCTGCTGTCTGAGGAACTCTGGACCCAGGAGAGACTTGAGCTGCTCAATGCTGCTGTTGATTCTTTCTCTGCGTAACTTCTCCACCAGAGGCTTTCTGAGCTGCAGAAACAAAGAGCAAAGTCAACTAAAAGTTTTAAGTTTCCTTGAATCTTTAATTAACCTTGGGTGGCGGTGTCAGATGCTCCAGAGATTCAAAACATTATGAATATGTACACTACAACACTTTTTTTGATTTTTTTATTTTAAGTATAATGCATGCGTGCTGCCTCCAAACCAGAAATTTATTTAAACTTTGTTTTGATCACATTGCCATACATCCTCTTATGTAATATTCATTCTGAAACAGATGAGTAGGTTTTCATTGACCTCTGAGTCTTCTGGACAGATGTCTTGATCTTTTGTCTCATTGAGTCACTTTTCCCTTGTTTCCCACACTTTTCACTGCTTTAACGGGATCAATAGGATCAATATAATGTAAGTGTGTCTCATTACGCATCATATTAGCTGCAATGCGTGGCCTCTTGGAAAGAGAAAAGGTTTAAGGAAACCACTGTCTCCTACAACACCTCGAGCCGATAAAGGCACTAAAGTAAAAACAAAAATAATAATAATAATGTGAGAGAAACACTGAAAATGCTCCCACTGCGTTTGTTGACTAGTAATTAACCACTGCATTTCAAAAAAAGTTTATCAAGTTTCATCAATTCAATCAAAATTAGTACTTGTAGATTTCAACTAAAATATATATACTTTATGAAAAGACTATCGTAATCCTGCTGTATCAATTAAATAAGTAATACAAATGCAACAAAGGCCACATGCAGCAGTGTCAAAAAGATGATTATAAGTAGGAGAGACTGGGATAGTTGTAACACGGTCAGTTTCTCCAATCAGGAACAAGATACGAATCACCTGATTCACTCTGCACACCTTCAGTTTAGTCCTTATTCCACATGGGAAAAAGTAACACCCTGTAGCAGAACAGCTATTTATTTTTTGTTATAGCATTGCCTGCTTTGTAGCTAAACTCAAACTTAAATCACATTTATTGTGTCTCTATGTAGATATCTTTCATGCAAGTTGTTAGTGTTTTAGCTGTAAGCTGTAAGGCAAGCTACTTCAGCTACAAGAGTCTGGGTTAGTTTTAACAACAATGGAAATATTTAGCTGCATTTTATTTGAATTTAAGTATGTGTCTGACACACACACAGTAATTGTTTAAGGTCCTGATGGGAAATTGTTATTCTTTGGGGGATGGTGGTTTGAAGGCTTTTGGGTGTGTGTGTGTGTGTGTGTGTGTGTGTGTGTGTGTGTGTGTGTGTGTGTGTGTGTGTAGGGAGTAGATGTCTTTAAATGAAAAAATAGCTCTTAATTTAAAAAACAATAAAACCAATACACTTAATTTTATGCATCTAATGATTAATTCATTTAAATGTATTTCAAATCACAATGGCAAAGCAGAGAAAGACACAGAGATTTTCAGATGCAGAGTGAGATGCAGAATTAAGAAAAGGCAGGATAAAAGGCATTGTTTGTGTTTGTTGTGAAGTAAAATAAATTAGAGTCAGGAATTCTGATTGTGCATTTAACTCTTTTCTATCTGCAAAACATAAGGCCTGTGTCAACAGTTGCTTAATGTCTTTGTCATAATTGCATCAAAACTATATTATATGATATATATTATTAGTTGATGTTCAGTTATTAATGTTTCATTCATCCATAACCAAGCCAGTTAGTAACTTTTTATTTTACATGAATAAAGGTTATTTTTTACAATATACTTTCAGTGTCCCACATTAGGGAAACACCTGTCCCACCTTAGGTAGTCGCCAGTGGTCTCAAAGAATTTGCACTAAGAGCACCAATATGTCTGTCATTTCCTTTAGGAATGTCTTATCTGTATTTTCTCTTTTGATTAGGACGCATCCTGAGGTTTTTAAAATGGTATTGGGTGTTGATTTAATACATTGGGTTCACATCGCAATATGCCCCACATTAGGGCAATTCACCCTACGGGTTTCTGTAAAAATCCAAAGCTAGCGAGGGACGTGTTGCAGGTATTGATTGACGTTTACATTCGCTAGTAGAGCCGAGGGACTGGTTCCACCTATCAGCAAGTGAACACGGCAGCTGCTGGACCTGGAACGAACACTTTGACTATAGGAATACAGTACCGAGGTGGTTTTCTTGCCAGGTCTGGCTCTTGGCACACCGGGGCTAACCGACCGAGCTAACCAGCCACAGATAGAGAGACAGATAGGCTACAGTTAGCATATTAGCAAAAAGTTAAGCTATCCATCAAGAAACTCTGTAAATCATCATCCTTTTGTCTTTGTCGCTGTATTCGGTCCTGTTGATGCTGTGTTTACTGGGAAGCTGCTGTGCGAGGTTACACTCCCTGGTGGGTGTCACGGGTTTGAGGTGAAGGCAGGGTGGAGCAGGTTGGAGGATCCAAACGCAGGACACAGAGCGGAGCAGGTATGGTTCAGTGGTTTTAATAAACAAACAAAAGGCAAGCACACTTACAAACTGAGTGGCTGATGACAGAGTCCCAAAACAAAGGCTGTCCAACAGAAATCCAAAAGGGTGAAAACTAGAATCCAAAACTGAGCAGGGTTACAGGGAGACACGGTGAGTAAGGCTGGAGACACGGTGAGTAAGGCTGGAGACACGGTGAGTAAGGCTGGAGACACGGTGAGTAAGGCTGGAGACACGGTGAGTAAGGCTGGAGACACGAGACACACTGCTACACAGGGTGACAACATACAATGACAAGACAGAAACACCAGGTATATATATACACACAGGGACTAACGAGCAGGGCGGGAGCAACACAGGTGAAAGACATGAGGCTAATGAAGCACAGGCAGGGAGAGAGAGCAGGGGAAAACAGAGACAGACATGCAGAGGGATAACTGGGGTAACAGACATGACAAGGGTTACCAAACACTAGACGACAGACAAGACAGACCCCCAAAACCCAACATACTATAAGGAAGATACTAACTAAAAAGTGCAACACAAAGAATGGCTGTCCGGCAGAGTGTGACAGTGGGTCCCCCGCCCCGTCCTGAAAACCTCCAGTGCTTGAGTAAAGGTGTAAACACACTTATACAGTGTAGAGTAAACACTCCCCCGATGCTCTGACCTCCCAGTACGGGCAGAACTAATTTGACCAGTGGTTGCAAAGCAAACTGAGCTAATAACAGCAGCTAGTAGCTGTAAACTAACTTCAGCAACAAATAAAGCGATCTGTCCACCAGAAAACTCTGTGAGTCACAGAGTTGAGGCAGAGCAGCCAGAGACATCAGATTTTCTCCTCCATGTTTCTAATATTACTCCATCAAAAATGATCCAATTTCTCCAAAATCTGTGAAAAAGTTGTGTTTTTGTACAGTAATAAGTGGGGCCCAGCCCCAGAAAAACTATTCAGCAGGGTCATATTGAGAATCTTTTCATTGGACGCTAAATTAATACAACAAGTGCAGAATGAGTCACCAACATCTTAAAATGGTTTTCCACTCTCTTAAATATCATCAAGAATACCTACCAGACATATTTTTTGTCATTGACGGGCCAGATACTGCCATAGGAATGACATAGAGAAAAGTAATCAGATTACATTACTTTTATTTTGTGGTACTTGGATTACGTTACTGATTACATTTTTAAAGTAACCCTCCCAACTTTGAATCACATTTTGAACGCACTGGCTTAAAAGAGCTCCAAGATACAGACAGAAATGTCAAAAATGTTACATCCATCCCCGGTCTCCCCTAACCTCTTTCTTTTTTCTTTTTTGATTCTGAGCTTTAGAACAGAAGCAGATATCTTGTGCAATTATGTAAAAATAATTTGAAAAAATGCCATCTGCATCCCTCATAACCTCATCAAATACTGTCAACAGTTATTTAAGGTGAACTCTGAAGTTGTATTATTTTAAACCAACTGCTTTTATCCAAACCTTGGCAACCCTTGATGAAATAAGGTCCTGACTTATTTATGTAATGGTTTAGAAATGAATGACCCAACATGAATGATTGTGTGTTTCAATGAAGGGAATGTGAAGCAATCTACATGTAAAATTTGGCCTCAAGTAAAGCCTGAGGGTTACTGTTCATAAACGTCAGAAACATGAATTAAGACACAAAACCCCCATGTCATAGCTAATTAAAATCTCTTTATTACAATCACATGTACATCATCATATTCCAAAAAAGCTTGCTGTTGTGAAAAGTACCCTTGCACAGACAGATGGAGGTGGTGTTGCAGGCTGGATGGAGGGATTGTCAGATGGAGTAAAATTAGTGTTGAGTTCCCCAGCAGCAAGTGTCTCCGCTCCAGTGTGCTTTTAATTTTGCATCACGAGGACAGCAGCGCTATTTTCAGCTCTCTGTGCCCTTGTGTAACGTAAGCAAAGAAAGTGATGGGGGAGGTATCTTTCTTCGTCATCCATTATTCAGACTGTTTGAGTCACAGCCGAGAGAGAGGGAAAACGTGAAAACCAACATGGTGGTGGTGGTTTGATTCCACGTCTTCCTCTTCTGATTCCAAGTGTTTTAAACAAACAGATTGAGATTTCTGTAAATCCTCTTTTTCTCCGTCTTCTAAAGAGTCAAATGAGAAGATGGGTATCAGTTTCATCTCTGTGCATCCCATACAGACATAGACTGTGCTTAGCTAAGCACAAAGACTGGAAGCATAGGGAAACTGCTGGCCTAGGTCGATCAAAAGAGAAAAACTCCAAAGCTGTCTGATTTAAACAAACCGGTTGCTTAGGCCTGGCAACCCCACTACAAGGACAAAACTTTTTAAGTGGTGCATGCAGTCACTACACCCAGCTTAGCCTGATTTCCAGACTTCACTCTCACATCCCTGATTTGTTCAGTAATTTAAATATGTCTGGTGTTGTGCTGAGTGACGACTATATCCTTGCTTGGAAAACAACCAAGTCAATGTAGGGTGGTGATCACAAATTGGAATGTAAGAAGAATTTACACAACAATGTTGCTAAGCATGAACAAGATATTTACAGCTGTACATGTTGCTGTAAGTCAACTTAACAGCTCTTAAATCAACATACTTCTTAACGTTAAGTTACTTGCTCCTAGCGACCCCTACTACAGCTTTAGTGTTGATTGAAAATGATGTTGACAGGACGTATACGTCAGTCACTGCTGATTGATTAGATCAAAATATCCATACCACACACACACACACGCACAGATGCACAGATGTAACAAATGAAATTTTTTTCTGCTCTAATCAAGTGTCTCAGTAAGCCATGATATTAGTAAGAGAGTTAGCCAGCATGCCAGGACCCTGAAACCAAAGCAGGAAGGAATTCAACCATTATTAATTTAATTATTTACACCTCTGCTTTTCCTACTGTGACATGACATCAAAATGTCTTCTGTGAAAAAGGCCTTTTCTGTTGCAATTTTTTTCTTGCCAGAGAGGAAGTATATCAATCAGCTTCTGTCATTTTGGACTTTGGACTCTTGTGGCATTGTAAAATGTTGGATTGATGACTAGCTTGTTAGCTAACAGGATCATGCAAATCAGACAGCTTTGGAGTAGGCTAGGGACAATAATATCTTCCCCTGCTTCTCTTTGTGTCAACTAATCTAAACAAATCCTGTAAAACCACAACTTTTAAATAAGATTAAACATTTAAATCGGACAGCTTTGGAGTTGTCCTGGACACAGAGATAAAACTGATCCATCTGCAACATCTGACTCTGGAGAGCACAGAGACTCATATGGTTTATCTAAAATGTTGCAGTGTTCCTTTAAGCAGCAGAGTGTCAGTGATCCTACTCATAATTCATGGATGCCACATTTAACATTCAGAACAAACTGAACAACTTTCCATGAATTTTGACAATATTGTGAGTGTTAAACATACTAATACTACAATGTTAATCTCTGTGCTGTATATACAGCCTCCATAACACAGCTATAAACCTACAGAATCACATGATAAACCACTGGAGGTGTCTGATGGCATCAGCATGTCCTGTTACTAACTCCAACCTCACCTGCACCTTGACAAAATCAATATGTACATGTCATAATGACACAAAACAACAGTAAAATTCAATTTAGCCATTTAAAGAGACAATAATATTCACATTTTGTGTTCACTCTTTGAAAATTGTAAATAAAAGATTTACCAGCTTTTAAGTAAATTAAGTATATTTTAAAGAGCATATAAACTGTTCACATGGTTTTGTTATACCATCACAAGAAAAATATTGAAATATGTCCAACACAATAACAATGAACTGATTTTTTCCTCCATAAATTACAATGATAGTTCATAAATAAAACATCAACACAGACTGTCGTTCTATCTACAGTCATTCCACTGGCCTCAGTCCCTGGTACAGAAAGGTAGGGAAAACATTTTGTATAAAAAATTATGTGCAAAAAGTAGTTTTCTTAGGTCCCTCTCATGGAAAACAATGTAAAGAAATATTGTAAATATCTACATAACCTTTGCTCTTGCCATTTTAGATTCTAGGACTACGGTGCACTTGTGGTAACTCGTCACTGTTGTCCATCTGTTTGATTTAAAATGAGTTTTGATGCATTAGATGGAAACCTGACAGGTAGCGCACGCAACACCGTCATTGTTGTATTAAAACTAGCTTGAGGTATTATTGCACATTTTCCCGAACTGCAGACCTGGAATCAGTAGATTTCAGATTTACTCACACTCGCTTTTAGTGGAATGTCAACAATGCTGACTTGAGCTGTGTTGGTCCTGACAGTACAGACGCTGCAGCAGGCTAGACAACCTAACGTACACCCGACTTGAGGTGGATCTTCTTTTCTTTAAAATTGTCTCCGCCAAGTCAACGCATCTCTGTAGATTTCAATAAACGTGCATATGCTGTTACATGGGTAGGTAGATCTGTAAACATCCTGCCAACAGTAAAGATAACGGCAGGAACAGGGAGCCATGAGCCAGGAAGGGCAAGAAATCTGTCAGCAGAAGAGTAAGAATCTCCCGTTATTATTAAATAATGTTTAAAAAAATTACACAATTAAAATTAAGTTCAGCTAACTAAAATCATAAACATTGTTGAGTAGTCCAGACCAGATAATCAGACTTTGAAGCTGATGGTCAAAGACCATTTTTGTATTTTATTTGTAGTTTTTCTAGGTGAAGAGGTGCATAATTCACGTTACCCATGCCCATAAATTGTTGTAGATGCCTTAGCTGCATGTCTGTGGCGGCAATGGTTGCAGGCGAAGCAGCTGCAGCAGCACAATAAACATAATTGCACATTCACTAGATCATCGGCCTCCTGCTGCTGCCTAGCTTGGCAGCCACGTGCTGTTTGTCTGCTGCTAGCACTGTAACCACAACAGATACATTGAGATTAAGTCTAAATTACTTATTGATATCGTATTACCTTTTTTACCTAATATGATATGCTTTTACAGATTTGTATTACAAGTCTGTAACACAATTTGTAAGAGCGTATAGCTCTTTTTAATTATCTGAATCAATTTTATCCATCTTATTTAGATGTGACTGCCAGTGGTGGTGACTTTGCAACCATTGTTTGTCATTTCTTCACTTCTTTTCACCAAGTGGGACATATCGTAGCTGAAATTCCTGATACCTCCAACTCAGAATTACAAATTGGAGTTTGGTGTAAATGTGTTGTCTAATTGAAATGCACGTAAATACGGTCTGCATGATACAACGTAAATACGGCACAAAACTCCACCCAAAACACAGCAGCTGATTTTACATATTAAAGTTGTTGTCGGAATCCTCCGCAAACCACCGTGGCACATTGTTCCCCATCTCTGATCAACATTTGAGTACCATTTTAGTTACAAAAGCTCCCACAGATTGATATTTTAATTGTAAACAGAGTTTCTATAAAAACCATTAAGGATTTGGTATCAAATCTCAGTTTTCATTGTCTCCACTACTACAGTTGATGTGTTCTGTGGCCCTGATGTAAAAGTAGACGTATGTGATTTATTGTTAGTGCACAGCCAGGTACATCACACAGTATTGCTCCCCGAAATCTCATGTTCAGTTGGAGGATTTGAGTCCAAACCCAATTTTTTGTAATTTTGTCAAAGATTCCGTGAAAGAAGTGTAGCAAAGATGTAGCATGAAACACGTGATACAAACATACACGCTCATCCGACCTTGTTCGGTCATGTGTCATTACAAGCGTCATGCACTGACACACACATTTCGTTCGGAGTGCTGTACAATGGTGACACACCCACACATAAAGCTATCAGTTGAGGTGATGTACAGCAATAACAGTGAGGTTCCCTCTCTTGCGCACATTCATTAAAGGAACAGTGCGACATTTCTGTACAACCTTATGTTCTCTGTCTTTCCCAGAGTCATATGAGAAGATGGATATCAGTGTCATCTTCATACGTGGATATCTGAAGTCTGTAAAATACTCCAAAGAGGAGCACAGACAGCAAGGTAGATGGCAAATGGTGCACACTGGGCTGTAGGCGCGTACACTCTTAAGTTTAGGGGTAAAATAAAAACATCCACACGTGTCTGCATGAACATGAGCAGATGAAAATGACATCTAGGTTAGCAGTTTCCCCTTGCTTCCAGTCTTTGTGCTAAACTAGATTAAACTCGTCCCAGACTGTCTCTGTACTGGACATACAGAAATGGAACTGATATCCATGCTTTTCACATCTGCTGGCAAAGACAGCACAAGAGGATTGACCACAAATGTCGTATTGTTAGCTTAACATCACACACACTCACACACAGAGTTACAGTTAGACGTGGTGTCTATGCAGTTAGACGGTGGTGACTGTCAGCAGGGAGCTAGGACACATTATGTCCTCCTGGTTGTCCAGCCTGGTCCCATGAGTCAGCAGCTCCTCTACAGTCGTCCAGTCATCCAACAGCTTCCTGTTCCTCAGACGACTCAGCTTCCTCTGACTCAGCTCCAGGACAGTGTTGCACCGTCCTTCTGCAAAAGCTCCGCTTCCTCTGCTGTCCAGCTTACCTCCATCACCATTAGAGGCTCCTCCTCCTGTGATGGCTCCTCCCCTGCTGATTGTGTCTCTTATAGTCACTCCTCTGGCCTGCAGAAGCTGTTGCCTCTGCTCGCGGGCCAATAGGAAGTGTTCCCTTCTCTCCGTTCGGCTCCAGTACCGACCCATCAACATATCGGTATTGGTCTCCTCATCTGTGCTCATCCCGCTGCGTTCATCTGCCAGCTGAGACGCCCGGTCTCTGAGGAGCTGGCTCCTGGAGATCCGTGAGGTTGTGTTGGGTTTGGAGCTTAGATCAAGTTTTGGCTGCAGACCGGAACTGGGATTAGGGCTTGAACTCGCATTGATGTGTCCTTTCTTTGCATCCCATCCAGAGGTAGAGCCAGCCCCTGTGTGGCCCTCCAGGGTGCTGTAGAGACCTCTGCCTCCCCCGCCACCCTGGCACTGACGGCTGGCCGGTTTGGGCCAGGTGTCGTTAACATCTCCAGCCTGAGAAGGGTGAACCAAACTCTGGAGGTGCTGCTGCTCTCTGGCTCGGCACCTCACCAGCTCCTGCTGCCTCTCTCTGTCCATCTCCTCCTGAATCTGTGCCTCCCTCTCCAGCTCTTTCTCCTTTTGCATTTGCCTTTTTTGTTCCAGTTCCCTCTCGATCTCTATGTCTCTTTCGGTCACCATAGGCTCAGCCATCAAGCGTCTTTCTTGTGAGTGCCACCAGTCGTGGTGAGCAATCTGTCCATTAGAGCTGTTGTCGTAGCATCTCTCATGGGTGGTGGCACCCCTGATATGCCCCAAAGTGGTGGGGTGTTGTTGTGGTGGGAGGGCCAGGCTTGCTGGGTGGGAAGCCATCACACCTGCCACTAGCTCACCTTCCTCTGGCAGGCCCGGCGGCAGGACATTACATGGCGTGACACCTCCACAGTGGTGCAGAGTTTCTGCACAGTAGGAGGGGGAAGCCGGGTGGCTGGCCCGGCGGCGGTACTCCTGCGGAGGAGGGCGATGGTGCAGCGTTCGGCTTCTCCTCAGCATCCCCACTGAACTGGAGCCCTGGTGGTGCTGCTGCATCGGTACTAGCGGTCTTCGGTGGCTGGAGGGTGTGCTGCAGGTGGAGAGGACTGGGGCAGTCATTCGTGAGACTGCTGCATGGGCGTGGGAGGGGTTAAAGAGGGCCCCACTGCTGGAGCTGTGACGGTTCAGACAGGGCCGGTCAGCTTTATGGAACTGGACCGATGAAACCCTTGAAATACAAAGAGTGAAGTCAACAAACAGCATCGAAACAAGTTTGAGGACATAGATATTCAGAAGTCAGGGGGTGGTTTAATAAAAAAAGGACTTAATATAGATATTTAAGTTCATCTATTGCACAAAGCTATGAGATTCTTGACTAATTCATTAGTATTTCTGGTAAATTAGCAAACATTTTTAGCTTCAAACTGATGTGACGTCCCTCCCACTGTATGGAGGTTGTCCTGCCAACCTCAGTATTGGCTGAACTGGGAGGGTCGTCAGCTGACTGCGTGCAAATGGGCCCATGGGCTATAAGAGCTCTCTCCCTTCTAGCAGGTTAAATCTTCTTTTGTACTTGTGTGTTTATTTTAGTTTAATAAAGTATACTTGTTTTAACCAAGTACCTTGCGTGGACTCCCTCTTTGTCACATTCCCTGAGCCAGTTTATGACACTGACAGCTTTGTTAACTCCAGAAAAACTGAGTTAACTGGTTTTTAACTGCTTGAACTGAGAACCACTTTTAACAGGTTTAGTCAGATTTTAACTAGTTTGAACAAGGGATAAAGTGATTTAGGCTGGCGTTAATTGCCAACATACTTTTTCAAAAGGTGTAAACATTAATAAAATACTTTAGACTGGTTTTAAACGCGTCTAAACAGGTTTAAATCAGGGACTTAACTGTGCAGTGATTACTACAGTCTTATTTTTAACACATCAACATTGTTACTAAACCACCGCCTGAGCCACATTTTCTTCTGCCTGTCACTGTTAACAGGTGTCACTGATTGTTAAAATGGAAACGTGGTGTTGGGTGACTACATTTTTTGGTTTTGTTTTGCTTTGTTTTTATTTGTGTGCAGCTGACAAACTTATATTAGACAAGTCTTACAGCAAAACTATTCGGACAGAATTTTGTGAAACCAGCCCCAGATACTGTTGCTATGAAATGCTATTTGGTAATTTTTCAGGGCCAGTTTTCTGCCAGCTGCTACCTGAAAAGTCCACGAGTTGGGAGGTCCATGACAGGCCCAGCACCCTCCTCCAGCCCAAGCTGCAGACGCTGACACTGAGGCTGCATGGTCAGGGCCTCAGGGATGGCCTCCAGCTGTTCGCGGTGACTCTTTGGGCAGCTGTCACGCCGCTCCCGCCTCTCGCAGGGTTCTCCCTGATGTTGCAGCCTGGCATTGTACAGCCGCATTCGCTTCTCCAGCAGCCTCTGGAAGTGCCTGAACTCCCCGGTGCTCACGCTGTAGAAGCCAGAGTCACTGAGCTCTGAGGAGATAAAGGACTCAGAGGAAGGAGAGCCGCCACCTCCGAAGCCCCCGCAACCCCCTGGAGCCAGGGCCCCATGTGAATGACAATCCTCCAGTCCTCCTTCCTCAGTCTCCAGGCCTGAGAGGTCACCCTGGTGGAGGGAGCCATCAGTCCAGCCCAGTCCACTGTCCAGCTCATGGTGGAGGGGCAGGAAGCCCATCGGCTTCTCCAGCATGAAGTCCTCGTCATCTGTCTGTAACAACACACATCCTCATTTACACAGCTACACACCAAAGCACTATAAACTAAAGAGATAGAATATTTTATTATCTGTGTGTGGGACCTCAGTACATTCTGAATAATGACTATGTGTATCTGTAGAAGTGAGAAACTGTCAAATACTAAAGGTTAGTAGTGAATTTGTGGTCAGAATCTTAGTTTACATAGTACGGACAGTATTAAACCGATGTAACAGAGACGTTTAGTTAAAGAATAAGGCTGCTGATACACTGTATTTTTCTTATTTCTCTAACAAATCCCATGAAAAGACCAAAACCAACAATGTATTAGTCCATCTCTCAATACTTCCTGACTTCCCTACTCTGTCTGTGGTACTCAGCTCAAAGCCAACTGGTACCTATTGAACACGTTAATCTTAAAAAACAGCTCACAAATTCAGTTTCAGTTTGAAGAAATGCTCTGTAATTCCCCAAAACAGCTTGTCAGTGTAGCAAATGTATTGACAGTAACAAGTATATAACATATCACCAGAAATATCTTTTCCATGACAATCCAAAGATAACTATGACCTGGATGACTGAGAACCTTCACAGGTATCTTTTTAAATGACAACAAAAGGTTTTGTAGAAAACAGATTCTCTCAAATCCCACCCAACCGAACAAAATTATTATCTGCAGGATCACTGTAATAAATTTGTGAAGTTATAGTTATAGTCCTCTAATGAGCATAATTTGAAACAATTGCAACAACTGTCACTCTCTACTCCTGTCATTTCTACCCAGAACGAAAAAGCTAGTGAAATATTACATATTGATATTATTTTAGAATTAGTGCTAAAACTCTTAGTCTCTTATTGGCACAGTTATTGCTAAATGACACAAATGGTGATAAACAGCGCAGCTTCAGATACCTGACTGTGGCAGCCGTTAGGTTCTTCTAAGTTTGTATTGCAGCATCCCATCAGGCAGTTCTGTCCCTTTAGCCCACGACCAGTCAGTTCTGGATCCTGAAGCAGTCATGATGTGAGAGAAGAAAATGACAAACAACATAAAGCTTCTGTATGATTATGGGTAGTTGATTTATTAGCCTTATATTTTATGTGCCTGGTAGTGAGCACTATAGGGTCATATGTTACAACTGAATTAAAAATTTGTGCACAAAATAAAGGTGTGTTGTTCCTGATCATACAGACGAATACTACAGAAGTGGATTAGCAATTGCAGAACTTCAATGCAATTTACCAAGTTCTACATACTGCATGTGTTCAGTCACAGCTGTGTGGAGATTTTCAACGCTGTCCTCCATGATCTTTTTGTTATGTTTGTTAAATGCAGCATGGGTAATGTCCAGTCTGTTGATCCCCTGAACCAACCAACCAATCACTCAACAATGACTTGATTGCTGAGACCATAGTGATATCCAATATTTTTTTAGCATATTGATGCAGTTAAATTGTAATATTTATATTCAGTTTAGTGGGCTGTGTGATCGTGTGTGTGTGTTTCTTAATGTCACCTGGTGGCCGACGTCCACAGTGTCACGTGGGGAGCTGGACAGGTAGCTGTACCGTCCTCCATCACAATGATCTTGTGGCAGAGTCAGATGGTTGTAATAATGTCTGAGATGGGCGACAAGAACACAGAATTAAGACATTTTCAAGACTTTTAAAAATCCTGCAGAACTAAAGACTAAGACTTGACTAATATATTAAAGCTGCTGCATGTACAGATGTGGTTCAGCAGCAGCATTAACGATCCAGATTTCTGTCTTGTCCAACTCCGTGTGACCTGTGTGTTTGAGTAAAGTCATTTCGCCCATCATTACTGCTGATCATGATAACTTTATACTCACTACCATTCTATTGCATATGGTTTTTTAAATGTTGTAGCTAACAGCTTCCCACAGAACTCTTACTAGACTGTCCAGGTCCTCATCATATTGTCTTTCTCTGTGTGTGCGTGTGTTACCTGTCCTGGTAGGAGGGGCTGGAGGCGTTAAGTCCCGCCCCCATTCGTGGTAGAGGCAGGTTGAGGTGCTGCAGGTTGAGGGGTAGGGGCTCCCAGGTTCCCCTGTCTGCCTCGGTGCCACACCCCCTCTGACCCTTGATCTGCATGGTGATTGGACGCTGACTGGCCGCTAGGATCCGCAGAGCATCCCGCTGGCTCAGGTGTGCTAGACTCCGCCCACTCACCTGAGACAAGCAGACAGGAAGAGATGGGGTGTGATGTTAGCCAACACGTGCCTGTTCACACATCCGGTAGACACAGAGCAAGATGATCATCCCATTTGAGTCATGTGTATATCCTCCTGATGAATGTACAGTATGTGCAATATTTGCTCTCGTTTTTGCTCTGGTTTGGTCTCAACTCCTGAGAGTCTTTAGCTGCCAACCATCCCAGTGTCTTCAACAGAGAGACACTTACTTTGTCTGTCTGGTGTTTAGTGCTGGAGAATAAACAAAACTGTAAGTGTGTCATAAAACCAAAACGTTGAGTTAAAATAGGCTTAAAGGCCTATTGCAGAGTTGATGAGAAATCTTGTGGAACAACCAGAGACACTTTACCATTACAATCAGTGGAGCTTTACTATTATTATGTTCTGATCCTCAAAGCATCTGATTATTATGAGATAACCTCTGTCTCAATCTGAAACATAGAGAAAATCAGTTTTCACTTGATTCATTTGATGTTTAGGATTTAATGTCAAACAATTTACAAAAGGGTCAACAATGATTATATTACACTATTGTGCAGCAGCTCTCTGCTAACTGAATGTGCATTTTTGGCAGTATTACCATTAGTGGAAGCTACAGTTGGCCAGTATAAGATACATACAGTTGTTCATTGACCATTGTTATTAATAACTGAGCTGGACTGATTCATGGCAATATTGAAATTATATTAGGCCTATGTGATTTTTGCATCAATTTAATTTACTGGATCTTAGATGACCTCCAGAGATGGTATGTAATACCTGCACTCCACTTATTTTTCACATGCAGATCAATTCACTGGTCATGATTACCAGAACCACTGGCCCTCCTCGGCCTGTAAAAGTATAATGTCTTATGTGGCTGGAAAAAATAACCCTGATGATGTCATAGTGATGTCATCAGGGTTATCTCAGCTTGGGCTTGAATACTATAAATGTGTAACAGAAAGTGGCTATTTATCAGGCAGGGAGGGTCAAAAATGACAAAATGCTATCCTGATGCATTATGGTCAATGTAGGATTCAGTGTTTGGGGAGTTTGACCCGTGCTAAGAACCAGGGCCGGCCTGTGGCATAGGTGACATAGGCGGTTGCCTAGGGGGCAAAATGTCAGGGGGCACCGCAAGAGAAGGTTTTCCACTCAGCACGAATCAACTCTGCCCAGCTGCTGCAACACTGGTGTACGCCGTGATAGTAATTGAGTGCACCTCGCACTGTGAGTCCAGACAGTTGTAACGAATCGTGTCGTTGTGGAGAATTTTGCAATATAAACATCTAGAACCTGAGGCACAGCCTTGCTCTGTTTGGGACATTGAGCTGCTTAAGTTAATATGCATGTGGAGTGTGGAGTGTTTTCCAGTTGGTTTCGGTTTCACATGCAACACTGTGTCGATCAAGCGGTTTAAAAGGGATCGTTCCAGCAGAGCAAGGTGCCACATGCACATCCCCAAAAAAAAGACACAAAAGAGGAGGGAAGACTGAATCATGCCTGCTTGTGTGCTGACTCGGCAGGGATTTTATTAAAGAGGTGGTATTATGCTTTTTGGCATTTCCCATCTCCTTTATTGAGTTATATATCTTTTTTGTGCATGTAAGAGGTTTGCAAAGTGAAAAAGCCCAAAGTTCAGCCCAAAGGGAGTTCCCATCTCCCACAGAAAGCTCTGCTCTGAACCACTTGAAAACAGCTCGTTTGTAGTCCAGCCCTTCACTTCCTTTACTTGTGACGTCACAATGAAAACGCGTCATAAAGCTTGCCAAGCGTCTAGCTGGGTCAGGCACGCCCTCAAACCAAGCTAGTCTGAGCGGAGGCCCTTTGCCTCAATTCGCCTTTGTTTGGTTTTCCATTGTAGAAATCTTGTACCTGTACCTGCTTGCAGGTACTTTTTTTCGTATCACCTCACCTCCGTCGAGGTTCCAGGCGAGCTGAGGGATACTAAAATGAAGTGAAAACACAACAGACTGCTGATTGGTCACACAGCTGTAGGTTTTCATACCGCTTATCTGTCTTAAAGATTTTAACTTCAAAAAGAGAAAACTGTGTGGATCGCTGTGTCGCATTGAACATTACGTCGCGGCAGTGTGTGGCGTCGCTATGACGACAAGCTACGTACTATCTTTGCAATGGAAAATGGAGCAGGGCCGAGTCGAGTCTATTGATTTGCGCTATAGTAGCATTTTTCGGCAAGGCAGCATAGATCGTCAGAACACCAGCAACAGGTCAACGTTTAGTCCTAAAAGACGATGCAACTCCGACTCTGTTTGGGCCTGGAAATTCACAATCACAACCTGTAAGTATGCTTTATTGGTTGTGAATTATATTTAAAATAAACACGGCAATGTAACTTCACAGACTGTTCAAGTGCGTGGTTGTTGTAAATGTTGGCCAACACAGCTAAAGTTATAAATATAATGCTAACATTACACCTGATGTGAAAGCTACTGAGCGTTCAAATTGTTTGGCCAATTTTTAAGTAAAATTTAGTTGAAATATGGTGATTTTTGTAGTGGTTTATGGTAAGATGTGGAACAATGATGTTGCGTGGTTGTGGACCGTCACAGTCTGAAGCGGCTTTGATTTGGATCACACTACCTTGTTTCTTACAACCCACCCTTCTCTGCTTCTGATTGGCTAGTAGTCCTTACCTGGGAACTGCGCATGTGCAACTTCCAACAAAGATACAACACACAGGGTGAAAAGAGGAGCTGCAGCAATGTGCAGTATGAGAAAAATATGGTGTTTTTTGAAAATTAAACCATGTAAACCTGTTCTGGTACAACCCCTAAATAAGATTTTGAACCTGAAAATGAGCATAATACCACCTCTTTAAATTAGAAAAGTTGATTTACAGGAGAAACAAAGGCTATTTAAAAAAGCAATAGCTACAGAATACCTGAAAGCTTTACTGCATTATATATTTTTGATTTGTCACCTGCTGCCTGAATTTTGGGTTTCCCTTTACATAAATGAATACTTTTCCACCATAAATTGAGGCAGAAAAGGCAGACATTTTCACCAGAATGCAGGAAATTAAGTCTGGAATGCTTAAAATCTTCTGGGGGAGGACCCCCAGATCCTCCTCTTCATTTGAGTACCCTCCATCGTTGAAACTAAACCAATGGCGTTGCATTTCAAGAAATCTACTCCATAATGCAAAAAAACAGTCACTGGGTAGAAACAGTTTATGGAGGGACACATATAGTTTCGGTCTCCCAATTTAGGCTATGATGTGGAGGCTGACAAATATGCTAATCACATTCATTATTGACCATGATTACTGACTTGGCTGTTCATCTATACATGCTAAAATTGTGAGTTTGGAGTTAGGATTGGGCATGGTGGTAGGGGCGCCAATTTAAAATCTCGCCTAGGGCTCCAACATTGTCAGGCCCGTCCCTGCCAAGAACTAAAAGTCAACATTTCTGGCTCTGCTGTACTTTTGTTTTATCCGTCTCTAAGGCTAATAAGTTTATAGAAGTGACAGACTGAATCACTGGAGGAATGCTTTAATCCAACCATGCATTGTGGGAGAACAGCGTCAACGATACCACAATAAAATTTTAGTACGCACGCTGCCATTTTAACTGCACTTCATCCAGTCTGTTTTTTTTACACACTACACTACTAAAAACTCTGAATTAGCAGACATTATGCAACTGGGTCACAGCTCTACCTGCAGACATTATTCCAGTTTGACAAACACAACAGTCTATTTGGGGGATTTAAATAAAAAATGATGAATGTGGACATGGTGTCCATGTTTGCACGACAGGGTTAACACCTATGAGCCAACATGAACCTCATCCTGCTTCACACACACGCACACGAGCCATCAAATTAGACGCATGAACAGAATTGTTAACTCCAGTACATCACAGCCATGAGTCACCCTCTGCTACATTCAACCAGGCACACACACGTACACACACACACACACACACACACACACACACACACACACGGCATGAACTGAGAAGCACAAAATGGCACCTGTGTGTGGAGACAGAGGACAGCAGCAGAATGACTGTGAGTCTTCAGCAGATGGTGATGACGAATATGAACCACATTCTTGTACAAAATATGAAAATACTACATATTTGCAAAAAAATAGACAAACTGTTTGAGATTTAAACACACACATTAAATTAGGTTTATTATCCACGCACAAATGCAGAGTCCTGCAGAAATCATTTTGCATCTACATACACACACGCACGCGTGCGCACACACACACACACACACACACTCAAACCTGAACGTGTCTGGCAGAGCTCATTTCCATTTTCTTTAAATGAGACGTCATAAAACACACACAGCATCTTTTATAACATTATCGCAGATCTTTGGACACTCACCGTTTGGTCACCCATCCACGGTCCAGAGAGCCAGCAGCCCATCGTCACGGCAACAGAGGACAGTTGCCTTGGTTCCTATGAAAATCAGCGATGCTGCTGTTTCCTCCAGCAGATCGTTGCTTCCTCCTCCTCCTCCTCCTCCTCCTCCTCGTCACTCTTTCTGTCTATCTCTCCTCAGTGTGCCTTTCACTATCACTCTCTCCTTCACATCTGTGGTCTCCCTTTGTCGTTTCTTTTGTATATCCCTCTTTCTTTCTTTTTTCATCTATTTCTTCAGCGTCTCAATCCTTGCCCCTCCCCCTCCTTCACAGATCCAGATTTTACCATCCTGCACACACACACACACACACACTCATGTATGCATGCAGTGCTGCAAACATAAAAATATGCACAGGCTGACACAGTGCGTTCAGAGACGGAGAGGGAAACACACGCAGTCACAGTGAGAATGGTATCTGATTGGTGGCCTTTTAAGGGTCATCAGCCAATCAGACGCAGCGGTCTCCCTCTGGATGTCTTCCTCTCTGACTGAAACTCCTCATGAAGCTTCGACTTGTGCAGGGGGGAGCCTGTACTGCAGAGATACACACAGTAACAGAGGAAACACACCATGCAACCATCCATCTTCTAGCTGTTAATCCAGGATCCTCCAGCAGATGCTGCTCAAGGCATTCTGGGAGATGTAGTCCCTCGTGTGTGTACTAGAGGTCTTCTGTTTCAGACTGGGCACAAAATATTGGAGAATCGGCCCAAACTCAGTGTGAACAAATTGAGACCCAATCTGGAAGGGGCCAGAGTGCAGTTAGACCTGGTTTACACAACCTGAGGAGACATGATGCAACATAAGGGGGCTCTCACACTGGCAGTTTAGTCCTGATCCACTGTTTCCAACCCTAAGTGTAACCCAAGAAAGGGTATGCAATCTATTTGTTGACTTACTAGGTGTAATGGGCAAGCAAAGCCTTATGAAGCTTTTGGACTTTTTATTTGTTTGTGCTGAAAAAAGTTTGAAACTTGAAGCTCGGCGAGCACAGTGATTCCTGGTGGTTTGTAGCAACTATATCAGCCGTTAACAACAGGGGCCAAAGCACTTCAACACAGATTTGAAAGTTTCAGTCCCATGGGTTGCACACCCTAAGTCTAATAAAATGTTAATTTTAATCTTTAATCTTGTTCGGCTGTAAATGGACATATTATTGTGCAACATGCTAGAATAAAATAATTAATAAATGTTTTGTCCAAACAGTCTACATAACAACATTTTGTTTATTAGGAACACAGAGGTTAGATTTATACTTTAATGTTTGTATTTGCAAACAGTATGTTTCTGTATTACATGATATAAGCATTATAGGATGTTTGGCACACAAATCTCAACATGTTTAAAATTTTAAAAAACTGACACACCTGTGGTCAAATGTGGCTTAACCCCTCCCACAAAACAATTGCCAAATCATAGTTTAGCTACTGTGACTAGGCTCAGCAGGTTTGTCATTCTTTGGATTTCGCCACATGTTGAAGCTGTGTACATGGAGCTGCAGTAAGGGGGATACAATATATGTATACAAAGAGTTTGTGGGTTGATCACCTTGCCACAAAAAAAAAGTGTAAGGAATAGATAATGTGTCTGTCTGCTCTGATATGAGCTGCTTACATTAGCATGTCCAGCTAACCTAGAGTTATTTCAAGACAATGTGCATGGTCATAGCTAACTTGATTATTTTTTGGTGTTACATCAACAGTGTGAAGCTATTCCTGGAGGTGACTACATCAGAGTTTAATCTAATGTTCTGTCCAGAGCTTTATTTGGGGGAATGGGGGAAGTTCACACTTCAGCAGCTCCAGCTAAACTTGCCTTACATAGCATTACTTTGCCCAAATCATCAAACACTTTTGAGCCCTTTTAACATCAGATTAACGTAAAGGGGTGCAAAACAATACAATAGATCCTTGATTTCAGATAGTATAGACAAAATCAGCTTCTCACTTCTAGCTAATGACCATGGATTTTGTCGGTTAAAATGACAACCGGCACTGGCACACTATAGAAAAGAAAAACCTATTTGGACAAGCAATGCTTAATCTAACATGTTGGTGTCCTGTTTGAATAAGAGAATATGGTCTTAGGAGTATGAACTCTTTGTGGTAAACTTACTGAGTTTGAACTTGGTGACTCACAAGTGAGAAGGATTTATAAGGGTCTATGAATATCACATCGCAAGGGACAACTTTTCCACCTTATGTCAGGACTGGGGCCAGAAACTCAGACCAGAGTATGAGCAGTGTAAGGATTTATTGAACACAAGAAAGAGACAGATGTGGCTTGGAGATGGGTGGTTGTTCCAAGGGGCATGTAGTCCTGGTTTTCGTGGCGCAGGAGGGAATCCGAGTCAGGCATGGGCAGGTATGCTGTGGTCGAGACAGAAAAACACGTTAATACAAATTCAAGGGTTCAGACAAGATGCTGATTGTTCAGACTGGGCAACAGGCTGGCATGTTCGTACTGTGTGGTACAACAATCCAGCAGGGATTGGAAGGTTGGGCTGGTCTTTTAAGGTGGGTTGATTGTAGGCTGAGGCACTGGTGTGCTGATTAAATGGATGAGTCTCAGGTGCGTCAACAGGAGCTCAGGCAACCACGCCCACCAGCAGCCCCAGAGCATGAGGGAGGAAGCAGAACACAGAGAGACAGACAAAAACCAAAACACACCAAGCACACCATAAACGCCCCAAGGGGAAAAGAACTCAAAACTACAATCACCCACACACATCCCAACAGGAAGGTCAGGGTCACGACCGGGGGTTCGTGACACCTTAATGTGAACGCAACTCTCACTCTGATTGGACAGCAGGCTGGCTCCCACTACAGGCCGCTGTCCAATCAGTCCTGAGAGGACACTGCAGGAGTGGACATTCAGAGATGTCAAAGCCATACTAGACAGTCGTTTGAGAGTTACAGCCTCTCCTCTGCAGTAGCACACTCGTACACGTGTATGTAAGCTTCATTTCATCTGATTTACTCAGTGACCCTGTTTTGACTGTTTGGTTGTTATGGTAACCAACTCGACTGACAAATATGTGTGTGTGTGTGTGTATGTGTGTGTCTTTGTGTGGCTTTGCTCATTCACTGAATTATCTTTTTAAGATGGGAAGAGCTGAAACTGTTCATGGGAAAAATACTGGTGATACTGGTGATACTATGGCAGTGCAGATGTTAGTGATGATCGCGTGTGTTCGTGTGTGTGTGTGTGTGTGCCTTGCTGCTGCTGCTGCTGCTGCTGATTATGATGATGATGATGATAGGTGCATCTGGATGCCTGTCGCTGAGCTCTGCCATTTCTATCCTGAAGTACGGAGGCGGAAAGAGAGAGAGTGAGTGTGTGTCAGAGTTACACACACATGAACACACACTGTAGAGCATCAGCTGCGACATACAGACCTGTCTGTGTCTAAAAATGGAAAGCACCCTTGCTGTTGCTGAGAAGCTACAAGAAGCTGAAGAGTGTACATTCATCACTACCACCGGACTTTGAAATAAGATGTGGATTTAAACTGTGGCAGCTAATGACGTTTTACCAACATGGCAGTAGTTACAAGGGTACAATTAAATAATTTAAATTTGATCATCAGATGTCCATCTCACCATTCAAAATCCAATTTTCCCCCACACTTTTGCAGTTTCCTCAATAAAATCTCTAAACAGTGTGGTTTGACTGTTGGCGGTTTTTGTTAACTGGCCTGTGTCTATAGGACATTCCCCCTGTTTCCAGTCTTTGTGCTAAGCTCAGATAACAGGCTGCTGATTGTAGCCTGTTATTTACTGTCCGACATTTTCATTCAACTCTTGGCCACCATTCCTTTAAAGCCCTTTTTCTAAATTGCGCGTTCAGTACAGTTTGTCTCGAATAGGGACCTGTACCTCATGGGCGCCTGTGATTGGACGGACTGTCAGAGCACTGTTATGATTGGTCAGATTATCAGCGGCACCGGAGAAGGCTAAACAACTCACTTTTATCCCGACAATTTTATTTTAACTTTGGCGTTGTTTAGCTGCTGGCTAACGTTTAACCCATTTTACCTGTCAAGTGCTGAAACTGTGTCTGAAGTTACGCCGTTATCAGACAACTCTAACGTCTCTTTCATGAAGTGCTAACTGACATAATGCTGTGAGGGGGAGCTGTGTTAGCTTAGCAGGAATCAAAGCTAACGTTGGTTATTTAGCGTTATCCTTTCAGTTAACAGCTAACAGGAGCGACAGCAGCACCACCAGGAGACAAGGTAACGTTAACTCAGATTATCTAGACAATTAACGTAACTTTAGTAACTAGTCACTGGCTTGTTTAGAAGTTTTAGTTTGGAGAGAAACGAACAACCCGCAGTCACTTTGGTCTGAGCTGAACCACATTGCTGTTTTCCTTTTATTTTATTCAGTTCAAAACACATAGCTGTTGTGCTCTCTTCTTTAACCTTCTTTGGATACATAGCTGTTGTGCTCTCTTCTTTAACCTTCTTTGGATACATAGCTGTTGTGCTCTCTTCTTTAACCTTCTTTGGATACATAGCTGTTGTGTCGTAATTCCTGCTGTCTATCTCCCAAACTCATCATCAGTGTTAAGTTTGTGTTCCTCCCTTCCAGGAAGTAGCCACTGGTTTCAGTTCATTTCTGTTCAAATCTGCCTGCATAGGTTTGAATCTCAGTACCAATCAGTAGAATAAAGTTAAGTACCAGTATGTTTAAAACCTTTCAGAAGAAGAATGGTCCACTTAATAAGTCACACAATTCTAAGCGGTAAGAAGGACTGGGGAGCTTTGTTTAAAAGAAGCTTTTGTTTGTTTTGTTAAAGAAGAAAAACATAATCATATGAAGTGATAACCATCTGTGTAGGTGCCATAAAATTTGTATGACCTGAATCAAATATTTGTTGACCTAAAAATTTTTCTCTTTTCTCTTTCTCCCAGCATGAACTGCCCCCCCACCAAACGCCTGCGTGGCCTGAACCAGGATGTAGCGATGGCAGTGACCTTTGATGACCCATTTGGAGATGATGAGGACTTCACCCAGGACGACTTGGATGAGATTGACATCATTGCCTCGCAGGCCATCACCTCAGCGGCTGCATCTGGGCTTGGGTCTAAACCAGGAACCAAACCGATGGAGCTGGGCCGTGGGTCCGCCTGGCCACAGTCTGCAGGGCAGAGTAAACCTGTGAGCAGAGCCACAACCACTCAGAGCAGAGACAACACATTTGGGTTCAACAGCAGCAACAGAGGGTTCGCTGAGGTGTCAAGCAGAGAACCTCTCGGTGAGTTCGGAGTAGAACTAAACATCGCTGATGTTCAAAAATATATTCAAATGTAACCTGGTGGATTTATATTTTATCCCACTGACTACCTGCATTACCATCTGTCCTTTAAATTCCTGATGATCATTTTCTAAGTCCTTTATCATTTGTTTTGTTCTTCTGACAGTTGTTGAACAACAGTTTTCTTGTCAAAGTAATGTTAGTGTTGTAGATTAAAGAGAACCATGAGAGTAGGTGATTACCTATTTATTTTCCCACTGGTATCAAGTGTGCCAAGGTAGTGATTTGAACAATCACTGAGAACACATGCAAATTTATCTGTCCAGGTGCTGAGTCCTAAATATTATAACTGTATTCCAACTCTAAATTTTTGCATCATATTAAGAAAAGTACTATGTTTTGGTTCTTCTGTATGTGACCAACAAATTGACCAAATTGGATTAGCACATATGAATTGGCGCAGATACCAGTGTTGTGTCCTTTCGGAGATAGAATTCACAGATACAGAGTTTTAAAAATAAATTTACATAACAACATTTAAGTTCAGTTTCTAATAATGTGAACTTAAACTTATCTGAGGAATAAAAGAAGACTTGACAAGTCTTGTCTTTTATAAAGATAAAAACAAAAAACAAATCTGTACTTGGTTGGACTAACTTTCTCTAAACACCTTCAAGTGAAGTGATGTTTATAGACAAAGGCTTGTGCAGACTACACGATTTTCAGCATCGGCCGATGGCCGTGCCATTCACACTACACAACTTGTCGTCTTGTGACAGGAGTCTTGAAGTTGTTGTGGCGTTCACACTACGTGACTGATCGGTGACAGGGGGTCACACACTACACAAGCTGACAGCGACTCTGTCACCCGACGCTGGTCTCCAAACCACGTTTTGTCAAGAAAACACACGTGAAATGTGAAACAGGAAATGACGCGAACCTACACACGAAACAGCTATTGTTTATTATAAAGATACCAATTCTAAAGACAAAAAATCTGTGTGAAAGAATGGATTAGCACACTCAGGTAGCAGGCATTGTCTGTGCTAAGAGGAGGTGAGTAAAAAGTGTTCTGGGGTGAAAAAGTACCTGCCTGCTCTGCCAGCAGCCTGCTCTCATAGTCTGGATGTGGGTGTGGAGTAGGCCAACTCCGATATCTGGCAGACGTTGGCGACGTGTCAGAAATGTGTCAGGGAGCCGTTTTGATGCGTTGTTGAGTAGTTCACACATAACGACTGGCGACCGCAAATCAACCGCTGATTTACCCCCGATCACAGCCTGACGGTCGCCCAGCGGCAAATCAGGCTAAAAAAAATCGTGTAGTGTGAGAGAAAATGCAGGATCTGAAAGGAGAGTTTGCTGAAAAACTGAGTATCTGGTAAGTTTGTAAATCGTTTGTCTAATCAGTTGCTGTATGTTGTCACAGTAAACACACTTATTGTCAGCTGGGGAACTCGTTTCCACATTTTTGTACACTGTGACAAAATGTATTGATACAACTCTTCTCCTGTGTTAAAACATGCAGAGCCATTGCAGTGTCTGTAATGAGCAGATGTCACAGTAAAGGTCTAACAGCTAATACAGTTAATGACAAACCTCTGTTGTTTTGTGTTTTCAGGTAACAGGCAGCAGCAGTTTGGGTCAGACAGAGAAGAATCCTACCATCTGCTTGAAGCTCAGCATGCAGAGCTAAAGAGGAAGGTGAGCCTCACTGTTTTCTAACTTTATAAAACTTGAACAAAACAGAACAGACACAAGATCAGCACAGCAAGTTAAGAAAAGCAGCAGTTTCAGAACATAGTAGAGGATCAGCACATTGAACAACTTAACTGCTTGTTAAGGGGTTTTTAAATAAAGAAATAACTTAATTCTTCATCTGATAAGTTAATTCCCAGTCTCTATAATTGATAAGTCTCTTTTTAGTCAATACAACACATTCAAATGTGCATTTTGATATTAAAATATTAAAACTTCTGAACCTGACCAGACATTGTGTTGTCAGCTTTCAGTACTTGACACTGTTTGATACCCAATGTGAATGTAACAAGAATGGGAGCAGTGTGAGGTCTTCTAAAACAGAGCAGATTTATTAAGGTTTAATATCAAATTTAGAAATGTGTTTTTTACCAGCTAAGAACAGGCTAAAATATGATAAATATATCTTGGTGAATGTGTTTGGTATTAGCTAAAAGAGGTGGAGGAGGAGATTGTGTTGAAGAGCGGGGAGATCCGGGTCCTGAGGGACTCTCTGATAGGAGCTCAGCAGGAGAAGGAGGCCCAGAGGCAGAACCAGATTCTGCTGGAGACTCAGAGACAGAGAGAGCAGAGCGACAGAGAGAAGGAGCTGAACAGGAAGGTGAGGAGCGGAAGAACATGTACAGTATATACACTACGTATAATCCTCAAAGTAACTTGATAATGACATGTTGTCTATGATCAGGTTCAGTCTTTGCAGTCTGAGCTGCAGTTTAAAGAGGCAGAGATCATTGAGATAAAGACCAAACTGCACAGTTCAGACAAAAACAAGACAGCTTCTCCACTGACTAGGAACAGGTAAGTCACCTTAAATATTAACAAATTTGATAATCAGTTAGGAGCGGCTGTGGCTCAGGAGGTGGAGTCTATTAATCGAAAGATCGGCGGTTCAATCCCCGGCTCCTCCAGGCTGCATGTCGAAGTGTCCTCGGGCAAGATACTGAACCCCAAATAGCCCCTGGTGGCTGTTCCACCAGTGTATGAATGTGTGTGAATGGTGAATGCAGTGGAAAAGCGCTTTGATTGGTCGCAAAGACTAGAAAGGCGCTATACAAATACAGAGTATTTACATTTAAATGTTTCATGTTATTTTTGTCTGTTTTATATAATTATAAACGGAATACCTTTGGGTTATGAACCGTTGGTTTGGACAGAGCAAGACATTTGAAGACATCAACAAGGACTCAAAATCAACAGGGTCAGTCAGTCAGTTTATGAAAATTTGTTTGTGGAGTTAAGAAAAGTAAAACACCTAATGTCTGGTATTTTGCACAAGGGCGTCACAGGTCATACTGTAGTGGAACAGTTGCAGACTCCAGAATGAACATGTGTGACTGATCAGTGTTTGTTTGACTTAGCACATTGAGTCAGGAGGGTTTATTGTTATCTGCTCACTGCTTATCTGATGTTATCTGTTCTTTCTCTCTCCTCTCAGTCCGAAAGTGTTGAACTGTCACGCCCAGTTGCATCATGGGAGCGGCAGCAGCTCCTCCTCTCCATCAGGAAATGGGTTCATCACTAAGGAGACATTTGGAGCTCACCTCCCAAGCAGAACGACACCAGTGAAGACGCGGCTGAAGACACGAAGAGACGGTGGGGACAGAGGGGCCTCCAGCAGCAGGTCTGGTGACAAACAGGAAGTCCATCGTCCAGACCCCTTCCTATCCGTCAGACCTGCACACCTCCAGCACAGAGGTCAGTCAGTCTGCTAGTCCTCAGTGCTGCTACTTCATAATGGTTAATGGAAATAAATAACCTGCAACACAGTTAAATTAAAATCTCAGACTCTCAGCCCACTCATACTTATATAACTACATTATGTATTACCTGCAGTAGATGGTAGTCAGTTTGTCCCCAGTTTGGAGAAGCGGAGAGTTGTTCTGTCACAGAATGTACAGAGGACAGGGTCAGCTGCAAAATGTGTTTTAGCCACTTAAAAGAAAAAAGTTCAAATGTACACTATTTTCAGAATATTTCCAAACTCTGACCTTGCTGTCAGACAGCCTTTTTCTTTTGAGAGCTCACATATTCCTACGTATAAGTGCTGTGCCCTGTATTACTCTGCAGATCAGTCAACTAAAAGGATCACTAAGTTAGCTGCACGATTAACTGAACTAACTAACCATTATGACCTAATGTGTAAAATGCTGACCCCCTATTTTGAATTTTGTATGAATTCAACAGCACCTCTCTGTGGCGTCATTACATTGTTTTTTAGTCACAAAGGTCAATTTTCTTGTCAAGCACAATACTGATTAGCCTGGGTTGTTTAATTTTGTCTGTTACTCTGAAGGAGCTTTGTCAAGTCTGAGAAAATATCCCAAAATTATGTTAGAGTGATGTCATATTGAGTATATTGATTTAGACTTGCATTATAAATTGGCGGCATGGAGTTTGAATGATGAGAGCATTTATCCACCAGGGAGGGTCTAAT
>NC_060167.1:9559621-9567213 GCF_021292245.1 Micropterus dolomieu | reverse complement strand
GGAACAGTTGCAGACTCCAGAATGAACATGTGTGACTGATCAGTGTTTGTTTGACTTAGCACATTGAGTCAGGAGGGTTTATTGTTATCTGCTCACTGCTTATCTGATGTTATCTGTTCTTTCTCTCTCCTCTCAGTCCGAAAGTGTTGAACTGTCACGCCCAGTTGCATCATGGGAGCGGCAGCAGCTCCTCCTCTCCATCAGGAAATGGGTTCATCACTAAGGAGACATTTGGAGCTCACCTCCCAAGCAGAACGACACCAGTGAAGACGCCGCTGAAGACACGAAGAGACGGTGGGGACAGAGGGGCCTCCAGCAGCAGGTCTGGTGACAAACAGGAAGTCCATCGTCCAGACCCCTTCCTATCCGTCAGACCTGCACACCTCCAGCACAGAGGTCAGTCAGTCTGCTAGTCCTCAGTGCCGCTACTTCATAATGGTTAATGGAAATAAATAACCTGCAACACAGTTAAATTAAAATCTCTTTGGTTTAAACTAGTCAGCCAAACAATTAAGACATCAGACTCTCAGCCCACTCATACTTATATAACTACATTATGTATTACCTGCAGTAGATGGTTGTCGGTTTGTCCCCAGTTTGGAGAAGCGGAGAGTTGTTCTGTCACAGAATGTACAGAGGACAGGGTCAGCTGCAAAATGTGTTTTAGCCACTTAAAAGAAAAAAGTTCAAATGTACACTATTTTCAGAATATTTCCAAACTCTGACCTTGCTGTCAGACAGCCTTTTTCTTTTGAGAGCTCACATATTCCTACGTATAAGTGCTGTGCCCTGTATTACTCTGCAGATCAGTCAACTAAAAGGATCACTAAGTTAGCTGCACGATTAACTGAACTAACTAACCATTATGACCTAATGTGTAAAATGCTGACCCCCTATTTTGAATTTTGTATGAATTCAACAGCACCTCTCTGTGGCGTCATTACATTGTTTTTTAGTCACAAAGGTCAATTTTCTTGTCAAGCACAATACTGATTAGCCTGGGTTGTTTAATTTTGTCTGTTACTCTGAAGGAGCTTTGTCAAGTCTGAGAAAATATCCCAAAATTATGTTAGAGTGATGTCATATTGAGTATATTGATTTAGACTTGCATTATAAATTGGCGGCATGGAGTTTGAATGATGAGAGCATTTATCCACCAGGGAGGGTCTAATGAAACACACTATCCAGTTGCATTATGGGAAATGCAGGACCCAATGTTTTGGGAGCTTGCCCAGACTTAAGACTGGAAGTCAGATTATCTTGGCGTCTGCTGCACAGTTTATTATTTTCACTCACTGTGACCCAATCCCAATGTCCCCACTCACAGACTCAGACTTTGAGGTGCGTTCCCAGGAAGTCCGTGAGGCCTTAGGGCCGTTCCACTGTCAAATTGTCAAGTGTGTGAGGGCTCTCTCGTGGACATTTTGAGCCCTTTTTGTAAGTCTGCATTTCTGCAGACCTTGCCTGAGGGAAATGCCCACAGTTCATAGCGGTATGACGTGAAACACGGAAGAGGGAGCAATATAACGGCAAATCTGCCTTATAAGAAAAGAAGAACGGTAAACAAACAAACATGGACACCAACACTGATGTTAAAATTTTTCTTAACATAGATTTAAGATGGTACATAGAACACATGAAGACAGAGGAATGCAATCACCTTATTACACGCTTAGTTTATTCAACTTTATTTTAGTTTTTGCTTA
Source organism: Micropterus dolomieu (assembly GCF_021292245.1). Taxonomy (NCBI): domain Eukaryota; kingdom Metazoa; phylum Chordata; class Actinopteri; order Centrarchiformes; family Centrarchidae; genus Micropterus; species Micropterus dolomieu. The sequence goes on along the minus strand of NC_060167.1, from coordinate 9,565,507 downwards.
ATGATGCTGTTTTGATCAATTATTGAAATGTAGACATTTACCTCTTCTCCACTCTGTAGGACAAGAGCCTGCAAAACTTAAAAATCAGGCAAAAACATAAAATAAAAAGTGTTTCAACATCGTCAAGGTAACGTGATAATGTGGCAAAGTGCTGTCCCGTTCCTGTTTACAGCATTTTGAGCCCTTGCAGCCTCTTGCACTCAACCACTTTCCAAGCGACATCAGTAAAGTGAGGGTTCAGGGCTTAGGGCTTAGGGGGGGACACTGGGATTGGGCCTGTCTCTCTGAAGTGTAACAGCCTTTGTGTGTTGTCCTTCAGGTGGCATTCTGCTGGGGTTGTTGTTGCAGCACCCTCTGTCTCCCAGCAGCCTCGGCCTCTCTCACCTGCTGTCTATGAGTCTGACTGACATCCACCTGACATCCAGGTAAACACCCTGCACTGTAACTATGACAACAGGGATGGTAATGGAGTGCAAATATGTATAATAGAGTACTATAGTAGTTTGAGGGAAGGTGTTTGGAGCAGTGACTTCAGGGAGAAACGGATTTTAGCTCAATTTCTGGTGTGGCAGAATAAATCCTGAAGAAGCAACCCACTGGCCAACAGATCAAACAAAACAGAATTCATGCTCATTGAAAGTCACCATGGTTTAATGATGTTGGGGCAGCTGTGGTTGCTGTGTTGCCTGTTAATTGAAAGATCGGCGGTTCAATCCCCGGCTCCTCCAGGCTGCTTGTCGAAGTGTCGTTGGGCAAGATACTGAACCCCGAATTGCCCCTGGTGGCTGTTCCACCAGTGTATGAATGTGTGTGAATATTAGTTTCTGTTTGAGCACTCAAATGCAACTTATAATTCTGCGTCAAATCGACGGCGTAGCCCTACGCCGTCACCTACAGCGTAGCCTGACCTGCACCTCCTCAAAAATGTAACTACATGTCAAGTCAACGTAGACCATAAGCTCTGTGATTGGTCGGCTGGTTAGCCTCGCAATGCCTCCGAGCCGACAGGAAGTGCCCATGCTTTGAAGTAACTTTTACTAGCGGCCAAAATGGCAGCTATAACACGGTGGATCAATAAAACGCATCATTCTGTGTGTTTAAACAGACAGTAACCTTGAGTTTGTTTCTAAAGCAAACATACCAGACTACATCATTCAATGGCAAAGATGCACATTTGTGTTTGACAATAACACACTAGACTTTTAATCAAATGTTACGGTGCTATGATCACTTCAGCATCTACTGTGTGGGTGTTCACTTAATGCAGCTACCTCACCTCACTCACCACATGGTGTCTCCCAATCCACTAACTAACTTTCTTTAATATAATATAACTTTTAATATATTATAGCAGACTTGAACAGTAGTAAAGATAGTGGTTTTAACAGCAGCAGTAGTAGTAGCAGTGGTGGCTGTAATACCACTAGTACAACCTATTGCAGCTCAAGCACAAAGGAGCTGAACTGTTATAAAAGACTGATGTGATGTTGTATGTACTGATTTCAGCGGGATGTCAGCAGGTTTTCTGCTTCACTCTGATGCTGCACCTACTGTCGATGGAGGTGGAAATCCCAGAGTAGACCTGAGTCCAGTCCAGAGTCTGGCTGTAACTGGACTCAACATGCTGAGTCAGAGCCGACCAGAAGCTGCAGCCAGCAGCATAAGCAAAAGGTAAACTGACTGAGATACTATAACTGCTGTGCTGAAACTTTACTAACTTTGATATCTGCTACTCATTGAAGAATCCAGAACAACAAAACACGGTTAATGCTGAACAGTTCAGTGGACAGCAGAGCCATCTTGTGGGCAAACTGTAACAGCAGCACAAAGCTTCATAATAGCTCATAAAAAACCTCTTCAGGGTGACGGCAGTGACACTACGTCCATGTTTTGTACAGTCTCTGGTTAATATAGGTTTACAGAATCTGGTTAAACTGTATACTACATTTTTCACCGATATATCAGCCGCCACATATAAGGCCTGTGCACTCCTGAGAAGTACGGTTTCACCATATTTCAAATACTGTCTTCACACAGTTCAATTCAGTTTTATATACAGTAGTGTATGTATGAATGATAATTGTTGCAGCAGGTGTTGCGCAGGAACATAGGAAGGTGAAGGCAGAAACACATGCAGAGAGCGACAGAAAAGAGAAAGGAGAGAGAGACTAGAAATTTTATACCAAAACCTTGTCACCATTAATTCCTTTAACATAATTTTAATTTTATATTTTCAGACACAAAAACTGAAGAAATAAACATCAAAATTAGAAATTTAACTCACATTTAGTGTGATTTGGGCAACTAACATTCACCTGAGCACAAAATGTTTAAAAATCACAAATCGTGTGTGCGTGCGTGTGTGTTCGTGTGTGTGTGTGCGCGCGCAGGTCATGTCCCGGCGCTGTCCTCCTCCTCCCTCTGTTGGAGCTTCACCTGTCTCGGTTCTGTCAGGCTCTGGATTCGCTCCGCTCAACCTCTTCTGGTGGTACAAACTCTGGTTCTGCCAGCTCTCTCCCAGCGGGCCGTGCTGCTGCAGCTGCTGGACTAGTGAGACCGGAGGAGACTGGTTTGACTGCTTTCAGTGTGGAGGACACTGGTTTGGCTGCTCTGAGGCTCCTCTACCTGGTGTTGGCCCACAGTGACGAGGTGATGACACAACAATGTCTGTCCTTGTTGAAATCACATGGGTGTTCCTTTAATCGGCTAAACAAACAATACAAGTATATAATTGTATTTTTTTTACTTGTGAGTATATACTTGAATACTCCCACTCATGACAGAACGACAGTCAGTCTGGAGCAACACCACTAGCATGGCTAAACAGTAATGCTCATTGTTAAATAAAGATGTAAGAGAATGTAATGGGGAAGGACGCAGGTCAACCTCAACCCACTGTGCTGAAAAATGTGCTAGAGGTTTGGCAATGACATACCCTCTACTGTTCCTCTCCCTCCTACTGTGGCACATTGTAAGTCACTAAAATACCAAACCAACACAGGCAAGGAAAGAGTGCTCACCGCTCCTCAGCAAAAAGTGCTCCTCACTTTGCAGGAGCAAGGCTGCAGCTTGCCTCAAATACCTCGACAATAGTAGAGCTCAGAATTTTACTGCAGGATCTCCAGGAATCTAATGGAATGTGTTCTTAAACATGTTTTAAGATAAAAATACTATCAGCTATGTAAAGCGTGCTAATGTTAACATAGCTATACTTATTATTCTTATTAGCTAGGCTCCTTACATGCTTGCAAATGACTGTTTTGCAAGGTGGGTCTCCGACATTGTCAGCTTTGTATTGGACAGATCTGGGCAGCGGTGTTCATAAGAGAGAGAGACAGAGGGAGCGAGCGAGCGAGCGGGAGTGGGTGCTGAGCGAATATATGTGCTACACGCAACTTTGTGATCAAAAACAATGTTAAATAGGCCTAGTAAAAAAACAAATCAAAAACCAATATGTGCGGTCAGCATTGACGTTGTGGCGGGCCACCACAAGTAAATCAATGTATGGGAAACACTGTTGTAGTGGGCCTCCAGACTAGTCGTCACAAAACCTTGCTCATACGTGTTAAACTGAGATTTGAGGTAAGCACAGAGAAACTTCTTATCAGCAGATGAATGTGAAAACAGACTTTAGAGTCAGAACTTCACTTCTGAACAATGAAGGTCACACATAGGGTGAAGTAATAAGATAAACCCGTTAAGTGGAGGTGAAATTCTCATAACGTGTTCATGTACAGTTTACAGTGCTAATGATCATCTGCTTGTTGAGTATTTTCTGAATCTGCAGTGCTGACGTTTGGCCTTTGTGATGCTCCCAGGTGGTGGAGGCTGTGTTGTCAAAGGAGAGTCGAAGCGGAGTTTCAGACAAGAAGGTACAGGAACACACATTTCCTAATCTTAACCCTCCTGGACAGAGATTTTTCATTTAAACATTTCCTAAACAGATCTTCTGCCTTCCTCCCTCTGGTCATAGGCTGAGCACTCTGCAGCAGGTGTGGGTCTGTACTCCCAGAATGCCTTGCTGCAGTCAGTGCTGCGGCTGTGTGAAGCGGGTCTGGGCAGCACTGGCGGGTCCCAGAGGGAGGAGCTTGTCCTTCATGCCATGAAGACTCTGTGTGTCCTTATTGAGAAGACGCCAGACACACACATCAACAGGTACATACACACACTTAAAGGCTGTTATATATATATATATGACATACGTTCAATTATCTGCAAGAAAGAGAGAGAAATCAGTTCCCTCACTAGCACCATTACCAAGAACAAGAAGTCAAAGGTCACAGTAGATCTTGTAGTTTATAGTAATTTATAAGCTCTCTCTGTCCCTATCTCTGTCTTTCAGGTTGCAGTGTGTGTTGCAGGTGCTGTGTGTGTGTCTGTCAGCAGACAGCAGGTTGCGGACAGTTTCAGAGTGTGTGTCTGTCCTCACGTCCATGTCCGACCACCAGACACTGGTTCAGCAGCTCTGCTCTCAACATGGTGAGCACCTCTGCTACTGCACTGTTTCTGCGGTGACAGAATATATATATATTTTGCTTACTATTTCAAACATTTACTCAATTGCTCAATTTTCTTTAGACCCGTGTGTTTTGCTGAAGTTGTTCCAGTTCATCAGAACCAGACCCGACAACGAGGCAACACACATAGACTGGATTCTGCTCGACCTGCAGGTAACACACACACACACACACACAGTGGAAACATGCTGATTCCAACATCCCAGTGGAGATGTCATGGTCTTATGTTTCATAGTTCAAACTATTTGAATGCGGTTCTTGGACTACATCTAAAGTCAAAGTGTTTCTAGCTTTTTCTGAATCTGTACACGTCCATAGGCTCCAGGCTGCATCACACTGCTTACTAGGACTGCACGATTAATCTAATTGCAATTGCGATGTCGTCATGTGTGATTACATAACTGCAGAAAGTGTGCGATTTAATAAAATAGAAAAAAAAGTGTGTGTGACACACTCTTCTGTGTGTGCGCTGCAGTCTGCTCATTATCTCCGCCCACACCGGGCTCTCGCATGTGCCCCTAAAACAGAAAAGCCTACATGCAATGAGAAAAATGTTTTATGAGCAGTGTACCAGTAACTTTTATGACAACAACCTACCATAAACCCCACTCCCACCACGCCGCCGCTAATTGTTCAAAACCTTTTTATATACAGTCTATGTTCGCAACATAGTCTGACTCGTCACCAGAGCACCAAGAGAAATGCCGGTGCTCCGGTCACTCTGTGACAGAGACTGAGATCAACTGCAGCTGAAGCAGTAGGCTAAGACATAAGAAAACTAGGAGAAGATAAGGAAGGTTTGGGTTTGGCTCGCTTCCATTTAACATTCGCTGTGTCGGTGCCTTTTGTTGTTCAACATGTACAACTTTTCACAGAGCAACATGTACAACTATTCACTTTTCGTCAACCGACCAATCACAGCCTGGATGGGGTGGGACATTAAAAAAGTTTGAAGTGCTACAGCAAATCATTAAATGTTGAACAAAATGATTATTGACAAGTTAGTACTTAGTATTAATAAATTAGAGACCAATCTAGAGCATTTCGTGCATTCCTTAATAATTAAGCAAGGAGACTCATAGTAGCCTACCATTTGTTTCATTATAATCGCATCGCAATATTGTCCACAATAATCACAATATGACTTTTTCTTCAAAACATGCAGCCCTACTGCTTACCTGATCCATCTCCCACAACACTGTGTCTTTTGCGTGTCTTAATAATCTTGTTACGTCCCGAGGTGTCGGGACATGAACATAAACCAGATGTTTTTGGTTTTTGAAAGGACGTTTATTGGAAACAAGGTAAACGGAGCTCAAACAGAAAGTGGAAATCAACAAGTGCTGTGGAAATCAACAAACAATTATAA
>NC_060167.1:9490021-9559521 GCF_021292245.1 Micropterus dolomieu | reverse complement strand
TAATCCTTATTTGTAGAGCACTTTTCAAAAACAAGTTACAAAGTGCTTTAACAAGTGTAAAGAATAATACAAAAAAAAAACAAGATAAGAGCATGAAAAATTAATATAAAATTAGTAAACTACAATAAAATAAAAGGGATAAAATAAAGTCAAAAAGATCGGGAAAGGCTCTCCTATAAAAGTATGTTTTAAGAAGGGACTTTAAAGAGTTCACTGACTCAGCCGACCTGATTTCCTCAGGCAGGTTGTTCCAGAGCCTCGGGGCCCTGACAGCAAACGCTCTGTCCCTTTTAGTTTTCAGTCGAGACTCTGGAACAGACAACAGACCTCTGCCCGAGGATCTCAAGGTACGTGCTGGTGTGTATAGGACTAAAAGTTCAGAAATATAACAAGGCGAGAGGCCATGTACTTCTGAGGAAGAGAAAAGATTTAATTAGATTTTTTCCATTTCTGGATTCAAACCCTTGAACACCTTCTAGTCTGTATGTAGACAAAACACCAGTATTTTTCAACCTGGCATATTTCCCATAAATGCAGCCATTGTAACGCTGTAGTTTGCAGTTGACACCTCCGTTCTATGGAGTTAGGGAACCGAGGACTTGTACTAAAAAGCATATATCTGGGCCTTCTACAGCTCTCCAAATGAACATGTTTTTATATGAATGATTTCAAACGCTTGTCTGAGTCTGACCGGAAGTTAACACAGAAAGTAGCTGCCTAGGAAGAATCCATAACTGCATAGGGATCTTCATCTGGGTCAGTGGTGAGTGCAAACATGTGTGTTGTTCCTTTAATTGTATTTAAGTGTGAAAGTGAGTGTGAATAGTGACTTGCCCAGATGTACCCTGCCTCTGCAGCCCACTGCAACCCTGAACAGGACAAGCAGATGACGGACAAAAGGATGGTTTTTGAAAAAGTTGTTGTTTTGTTGTAAAATTAATGATTCACAGGAGAATGATGTGATAAAAGTGTATTTATAAAATACAATAAAATAAACGATGAATGAAATATTTGAACTGTCAGAATGTTCTAGAAGGGAAAAAAGTTTTCTGCATCAAGAAGAGAGAATAAAAACTGACAGTTTATAAAAACCTAAACAATGTAAATATAGAAGAAACATCAAATATTAATTCTTATCTTAACTCTCGTGTGTGTGTGTGTGTGTGTGTGTGCGTGCGTGTGCGTGTGCGCGTGCGCGTGTGCGTGTGTGTGTCTCTGTGTGTGTGTGGCCGTGGTTTCATTGCTCTCCTGTGCAACCATCAAATGCAACTTGAGGCAATACCATACACACACACACTCGCCCATCTCCGACTGAAACAAACAAAACAAACAAACACACACACACACACACACTCCCTCCATCACCATCCGGCTGCTTTCTGCCGTAACGAGGTGCAATCAACACGCAATGCTGACCAACACACATACACACACACACACACACACACACACAGGCTGTTGAAGGATGAAGTCAGCATCTGATTGCAGAAGAGTTACAGAGTGTTGACTTTTTCCTGTGTGTGTGTGTGTGTGTTGACCTCATACTGCCATGATGTCACATCTGTAGTGTAACAGTTGCATTAACACCAGCAGCCGTCTTCACACATGAAAGTTTCAAAGTTTCTAACATTTATGGAACAAAGTGAACTCAAAAGAAATCAAAGACATTTTTAGTTTTTTATATATTCATTTTCACTGTTTTCTCTTGTTTTTTATTCAATTCAGTTTCCCTGTTAACAGTGAAATGTATAAATTCAGGAGTTCAGGGCAGAAGAGACAAGGAACCAAACTAAATATATAAACACAGGGCCGTAGCTACAACGTCCTCTGTAGTTTTATGTTGGTTTTCAGAAGTGTGACATGATTCCTGCATATATATATATATTTTAATCTGACTACTTTTAGACCAACAAAAAATAAATAAATCTAAAAAATATAACCTTTGATATCAGATTTGTTTTCCTAACACTCTTTGGAGGGCATTAAAACTAAATCTAAATTCTGTAGTAAAAGTATGAAAATAATAGACTGTATATAAAAAGCCAGTAACGCATTATAGTAATATGATTACTTAAAAATAAATTAAAATTTATTTATTATTATTTTTTAAGTTTATGTCTGACCATTCTCTGCATAACATGAGAAACTGAGGTCATAAGATCAAGAACAGCATTTTGACTAGCTGTTGCATGAATATGAACAGTTTTAAAATAATTTGTTTCTAGGAGATGATTACTAACACAAACACACTGAAGAGTTTCAGCAGCATAAAAAAGTTCCAGCTGCATTTGGTGGAAGTTAAAGTACTAAAGTAGTAAGGTATTATGCTCATTTTCAGGTTTAAAATCCTATTTAGGGGTTGTACCGAAACAGGTTTAATTTTCAAAAAACACCATATTTTTTTGTCATACTGCACATTGCTGCAGCTCCTCTTTTCACCCTGTGTTGAAGGCTTCGTTTTAGCTATGGAGTGATACATCTTGTCTCTAAATGATCTTTGTCGGTAGTTGCACATGTGCAGTTCCTAGTTAAGGACTACTAGCCAATCAGAAGCAGAGAAGGTCAGGTCAGCGAAAAGCCGGTAAACAGCTTTGATTCAGCTGTAGGCTACATGTTGCCGACCAGCTTGGCAACATAGACTGGAGCAAGGGTTTCAGAGTGGTGAGTTATTAATCTGTAACAAAAGTATCTTTCATCCATAAAGTTTAAACTGAGCTCTGTCTCTACATCACAGTAACAACTTTATGTCCACTTACTGCCTGGAGGGTAGCTAGTGTTTGGAAGGGAGAGGAGATGTGTGCTACAGCTCACTGTGTTTCCACCGCTGTTTTTGAGGGCGTGTTGGAGTAGCCGCTTGGCAGGTGTTATATGAGGCGCATTTAGCTTTCATCCCTGTGACGTCTCAGGGATAAAAGGGAAACGGCTGGACTAAAAACGAGCTGTTTTCAAGCAGTTCAGAGCAGAGTTTTCTGTGGGAGATGGGAACTCCCTTTGGGGTGGACTTTGGGCTTTTTCACTTTGCAAACCTATTACATGCACAAAAAAGGTATATAACTCAATAAAGGAGAGAGAAAAAGCCAAAAAGCATAATACCACCTCTTTAACTGTCAGAGGATGTGTGTGCTGTGAATTATTCATGGGTAACTATTAATTGACTTTTTTACTGCGTATTTCTGTAACGAAACCAGTGCTGTTATCTCAAATCTGCTGTTTGTATGCGTGCATGTGTTAGGGTGCATGTATGGATATGTGTGGGTATGGGTGTGTGCGTCAGTGCGATCTGCACAGAATGTCAGCATGATGCAACACAGACACACAATTGCCAATAACCCACCACACACACACACACACACACACACACGCACACACACTTTGATGATGAATGACAATCAAATGCTCCAGAAGTGAAGGACTTCAGTCAGATCATAGAGACTGTTAACTGACTCAAAAGCTCTACAGTAATGTCACAACACAGGTGATTTATTGTCATCAGATTCAAATAAACTCAAATATGTGTGTGTGATTAATGTGGTGTTTGTTTCTGTCACCAGAATGATTCAACAGGAATGAATGAGATGTGAAAAGTAGCGACTTTCAGCCACCAGAGGGCAACAAACTCTACCAGCTCATCAGGTCTGCTCTGTTAATTTGTTATTTTTAACACTTTAGATTCTCTCCCTCTCTCTCTTTCTCTCTCTCTCTCTCTCTCTCAATTTCAATTAAATTTCACTTTGCTCTATTGGCATGAATGTCAAAAGATACTGCCAATATTGTGTGTGTGTGTGGGGGGGGGGGGGATGAATTCAATTCATATAGTTCATCAAATAAATAAATAAAATTGTAAATGTGTGTGTGTGTGTGTGTGTGTGAACGCATGCCATAGATCAGTAGAATATAACATTAATTTTGTGTTTAGGGTCAATAAAGAAACAACAATTAATTAATAAGAAAAATCAGTATCAAAGTTTCATAGGTTCCTTTTCCAAAGAACAATTATTAAAATAACAAAGAGTGAAAATAATAATAATTTAAAGATTTTTCAGTACAATAATTTAATTTATTTATCAGTCTAGTCTGAGTTTCCACTGGTTGTCCTCAGTTCGTGGCATGAGGAGATATATTTTGCTGCAATGATTTGGCATTCTGGCATTTCTCCCAGTAAATAGGGAGTTTTTGTGTGTCTGATTTGAATTTGGGGTATATTTGGGAAATGTTTTGGAAGTGTTTTTCGCATATGGTTTTATATTTAGGACATGAGGTTAGAATGTGCAGCTCTGTCTCTATCTGTCCTCTGCCACACTGGGAGCAGAGTCTCTCCTCTTCTGGTAGCCAGCTCTGTCTGTGGCAAGCCTTTTCTAAGGCCAGGCTGTGTTCACTCAGTCTGTATGTAGTCAACACTTTTCTTAGTTTAGGACATTTTATTGTCTCAGTTCAATTGGCTTTATTGACATGACATTTTAGTTCAAACATGTTGCCAAAGTTCACAAAAATGTCATCACTTTTCTTTACAAAATGTGTTCACTTTATAAACATTTTCTACAAACGTTTTTGTTGTGTATTTGGTCCCTAAATAATCAGAAATGTGTTGCATTTTCTCAAAATAACAGATTTTACTACAATAATTTACTACAATAATTTACTACAATAATGAAACCCTAAAAGTCATTTTGTGTATTGAGATGTTACATAGTAGTACGTATACATATTGAAGGTAATCAAAAGTTTATTTCTAGACAATAAGTGCGGACGCATCAGAGAGTCCACAGACAGCTCGGAAACTGTAATAATATGGTTTACTGTAGTGCAGTTAGAGAACAGCTAGCATCCAAACTGGCCTGCTGGCATCCAAACTTGTGACCGTGAGCTGATGGTCACAAGTAATGATGATGGGTGTGCAGAGCCTCACAAACCTGCAGGGTTTCTTTTTTTTTTTTTGTACTTCAGAACATTTATTTCTGGTCCACAATATTCATTATGGACCAGGAGACTGGGGGGTGGATATCTTCACTCCACTTGTTAGGTCTTTATACTGGATTTTTGGTTGCCAAAGAATTTGCATTAAATAATACTGTTGGTTTATAAAGCTGTGAACGGTTTATGGCCAAAATAAATTCCTAATCTGCTGCTCCATTACAAACCCTCTAGACCTCTCAGGTTGTCAGAGACACGTCTGCTTTCTGTCCCCAGAGCCAAAACTAAACACAGGGGAGCTGTGTTCAGTTTTTGTTTACCATATATCTAGAACAAACTCCACCGTCCTATAAATTATATGTACAGTTATTTTATTCGACCAAATAATTTTGGTCTCAGACTATTGTTTATAGTTTATAGTTTTCTAAGGAGAGCGTGATTTACAAAAAATCTACATACAAATGAGAGAACGTCATGCTTCCTACACCAACTATCCTCTCCTAAGACAATGGCTTCCACAAGTTCCACGAGATGCACATCTATTCATGCAGTTATGGTAACGGTGCTTGGAGCGGCCAGGACAAAAATGGATTCATATTCATATTTCATCAATCATTTCTCATGTTTTATACCATATTTTCTTAAATAAGTAGTCAATAACAATAATAATATTGCCCTGGGGTGTGGTCGCCATGAAGAATTAAAGGCCGGTCCCAAATACTGGCCAGAGGGAAAACATTTCCATTCACATTACATTTACTTATTTTCTCATTTGGCTTTTATCCAAAGAGACTTACATTTGAGGAACAATTTACAAGCATCAACAAAGCATCAAATACAGCACGAGATCTACAACTGACAAGACATACTAGTAAGAGTAGCAATAAATACTAGTAAGCTAAATTGCACATATCTCATCAATGGGATAAATACCTAGGGAAAGAAGTAAGAGTTATCAAAAAACTGCAATCAATACAAGATAATTGTAAGGGTATAGAAGAAGAAGAGCTCATAAAGTGCATGTTAGAGGTTAGGAGTTAGAAGTTTTATAAGAGAAAGTGTTCACAGAAGAGATGAGTTTTCAAGAGCTTCTTGAAGTTACGCCCCTGCTCTGATGGCATGTGGTAGCTCGTTCCACCATCGTGGTGTCACAGATGAGAACAGCCGGGACTGAGATAGCTAAAATCTAAAGCTTTAATTTGTGCTGTACACAACACATTCTTTTTTGCTCAGTGTTGGATAAAATGTCCCCAAAATATTTGACAACATACTCAAGAGCAGCAGAATGGTGTGTGAATCTTTTCAGAACTTTCCCACCAACATTTTGATTGTTGCAAGCATTTTAAGTTTAAACTGACAAAAATACTTCAGTCTGGCACTTGTGATGTCATTGCCTCCACTTGTGAGAAGGTGTGTGGAAACCATCTCTCACCAGTGGCTCAGTATATTACCTACTCTTGGGATACCAAGGTACAGGGTTCAAGTGGCCAAGTCCTACTTGCCAGAAATGGAGGAGTTCACCGATGTGGTTCATTTTCAAATGCTCATTGAGGTCATATTTAGTCAAAGTTTGCCTTTTGTACTTGGATCCTGTGAAAATTTCTTTTAATTATTTTTCTCTGCTAAAACACGTTAGTGCAGTAAAAACCTTAAATCTTACAAACACAAAAATTGGCAAGTGGGTTGCAAATCCCACCAAATACTCAGACAATAATAATGATATAATAATGACATTCACAGACCTCAAGGTGACACTGTAATAATTGACTGTAACATTGACTGTAAGAACAGCTTCACTCACTTTGATCTCTCAAATCATCTGGATCTGGTGTTCTGTTCTGAAAATGTCCTATTTTGCATTTTCCTCACTGTGCTTGGAGCTCGATCATTGCTTCTTGCGGCTATATTTTATTTGATCACATTTGTTTTCAGTGATTTGAGACTACTGTTTTCCAAATGACTAACATAGCTAGGCTTCGGGTATGCATACTAGGGTCAGTTGCAGGGGGAGGCAGGGAGACATCCCTGCCGTTGCTCCACCATACCAAGATGTTCCAGGAATAATGGAGCGAAACATCAATGAAGGGTTTGTGGATCGCTTCACATTTGTCTACAAATCATTTTGACACTTGTTTGCCAAAGATTGTGACCACAATCCACAAATGTAGTTCATTTGGGGGCATTACATGATGTCACGCCTCCTCAATAAGCCTTTTAAAATAAGAGCTGAAAAATGTCCAAACATGTACATCGGCTACTCTGCATCTAATCCTGTTTGGATTTTGTGTTCAAGTGTGTCATGACAACTTAAGCGCTGCATGATTATCTCCCTTAATAGTTTTCTACGGTCCCGTTTCTGCTCGTTTTGCTAACCCATGCGGTCTCGAAAGATTGTGGCATGCTGAGTGCAACCAATTTATTCCGCAATCTCTCTTGTTCTGTATAATTGTAGAAATGATTGTTATTAGTGTCTGTGTATTGCTTAGTATCCCATTTTGTTTGTGCACTTTCTTTGCAAGATTCATTAGAGCTTTCTTGTAACTTAATTTATGGTAATTTCTACAAATAGAGCGCACTCTTTAGATTAATCAGTGGTGCTATCTCACTGCCTTAATTGCTGCCTATTGTTTTTAAATAGTATATTGTTGTTTTTGTTTGATTATGTCGGCCTTCGTAAATGTATAAACATTTGATTTTAAATTTAACTGAGTAATTTGAAGTCACACTTTGTAAACCAGTGAAAAAATTACCTGTAGACAAATGCAAAGTGATCCACAAATAAATATTTGACACTCAAATGCAAGTTATCAATGCAGGAGTATTTTCATAGTATGGTATTAGTACTTCTTTTAAAGTAAAGGATCTGAATATTTCTTCCACCTCTGACCCTAATTTCCTGTATGATTCCCGTGTTCTACACGTAAATCCACCACCACAACAACCTCCGCACATTTACTCTCCTCCTCCCTACATGGCACATGACTTCCTGTATCAGCTGTAAACACTAAACATAAATCATGAGCTGCAGATTTTTCCAAGATGAACTTTATTTCTGGGTACTGAGCTGACCTCCTGTCTCCCCTGTCCACATCTCTCATTGACCAGCCTATCTGTCACGTGGTTCACAGCAGTCTCACTCAGATTAGTGTTGGCTGTCCACATGACACACACACACACACAAAACAGACGTTGATTTTCAGTGACACAATTTGACCCCTCTCTGGATCCTTCTGTTATAGTCACACTGTAAAACACAAACACACACACATATACAGTATACACACACGCACATAATGATCAGCGATTGTCTCACTTGGTGATTGTTTGTATTCCTTATATTCCTTATTTTAGTGATTTCTGGGACAATCCAAATCAGTGACAACCTGCTTAACATTAACAAAACACTCGTGAGGAATGAAAATACACATGAATATTTAATTACACAACACCCAGTGTGTCTTTACTCTTGAAGATATTTGTCATGGTGGCTAAATTTAGTGCAGGACCAAAAACACTTTTCACTTAACATTTTTTTAAAAGGGATCTAATTTAACACATATTTAGCTGTAAGATTAGGATTAGTTACCATCATTATTCAAAAGTATAGTAATATCTTTAGACACCTATTTTGCTTTTTTAAAATGTCAACCAGATCTTCTCTTTTTCTGTTTTGTTTCCTGCTATGTCATTCAGACGTCACAATGAAAGCAAAAACACAAACTGTTTTTAATCATGACGCTCTGCATAGACATATCTGAAATACTGTCTGACGTGTTCAGGATTTTACTCACTCTGTTTGTTTCTAGAGACACATGTCAGTTTGTCCTACTTATACACAAACAGAAAACCTTATGACCATGTAAGCAACAGAAACAAAAGACACACCTTTTATCTGTGATATAAAACTAACAGAGCTCCACACAGACAGAACAGAAACTTTTACACAGGTTTTATGTATTTGAATGAAGACTTTTGGTGTTTATTGTCATTAGAGTGATTTATGTGTTCAATGGCTGGTGGCTGCAAAACAAATTCCCTACAGCATAATAATACACTTGAAGGTAAATGAAAACCACATATTAAAAAGGCATTTTATACGGCACTGAAGGGTGCCTTGTGCATCAAATACAGACGCTTTGTCAGGCTTTCTCAAAGTGTCAGTATTTGACACGCTGAGATGGGACCGTCTTAGTATATGTGATAAAGTTAGCCCATGTCTGACGGGTCATAATCTGGTTTATCAAATTTAGTCTGATCTCAACAGTAGACTGTTTCTAAGGAATAGTTTGAGATGAGTAAAATTAGAGTTTATTGGTGACAGTTAAAAAAACTAGACTGTTTAGTACACATGGACTACTGACATTTAATACCATTGTTAGTTTTACTGAGTTGTACCTAAAAGTTTCGTTTAAATATTTTCTGGCCTCATCGAGCTGAGGCAGCAGGAGTAAAATATGTGCAGGACACGACAAACTGCTTGTACGTCACATACGTCCAAGAATGCCAAAAATCTGAATGACATTTCAATGAACGCTGTCACAGGAACGCAGTAATGTTGAGCATTCAGCTGAGCATTAAACACACAGATGTAGCATCCAGAACAGAGAGCAGCAGAGGAAACTAGGACTGGAATATATCAGTAAATTCAACATGTGTGATGTGGTAGACAACTACCCCCACCTCTGCACCCAAAAGACCTTTTCAGATCTACATGGCTCCATAGTGATTCCACAAAAAAAAACAATAATTTATGCTTTTGTTAAAAACTCACAGTTGTTTCAGTCACTTTAAAATAGAAAAATTCAGTCTTTTGATTCACTTTTAAAATATCAACAAGACAATGAAACAAGTCCTCCAAAATAAACAACAAAATACATAGCTCATCCATGCCCTCTAGAATGAAATACGGAAATATTGACTTCATTAAGGGTAAGATAACTTTGTTGTCATGGTGACAATATGAAACTAGTGGGTAAGGTTATGGAGCATTCATGGTCATGCTTAAAATAAACCAACAATGACTTGCAGTTTAAAACATGAAACGAACAGCAGTCTCTGGTGTTAAAGTCCTAATGAGGACTTTGTTGGTCTATAATTGACCTTTACTGGATGAATGTTTTTAGTTTGTATAGTATACAGTATGTACGTCTGTCTTAATTTTAAATTAAGTTAGTCTTTGTCTCTTACTGGAAATTGCAATAGGTTTAAAGTCACATTTTAGTTTTTTTTGTTTGTTTTAGTCAAGATTTAATCAGTGGACCTTTGTTTTAATTGTAGTCTAATTTTAGACTATGTTGTATTCATAATTATTATACGATTTGGTACTGATTTTGCTAAAGGACATTCCAGCTGTAAAAATTCCTTTTAGAAGTAAGCATACCTTGAAATATGTGTTTAATTATCTTGGATGAGAATGTGTTATGGACTTAATGTGCTTCTTTCACACATCATGTACAAATTACTGCCTAAAGTTTGGTAGAAAAAGTACAATCCAATTACATTTCCATTTTCTTTATGAACAACGCATCTTGTCTTTCTTTTGATATTACAGTAGGTGAAATATACCCATAGGTCCTCTCTCTTATTTCTTCTGACCTAGCTTTTGGTCCCACTCATTTGTAATGACCAACTCATTTGCGTTGCGTTGTGTAGCAAGAGCCAGTTTCAGCATTTTGGGGTTTAGATTATCTCACAATTTTGCATTTGCGCAGGCATGAACTGAGCAGGGACAAACCATCCAATAAGGTAGACGCACTTGATGAGAATTTGCACTTGCAAATTTTTTCATGCATGCAAATCATGTGTTCACAAGAGAAACGTGTTGACCTACAGCGTAATCTAGGTTCTCTCTTGTCAGCTGAAAGAGGGAATTAAATTTTCTTGTCAGTGCACAATGACTTAAGAGTTTGTTGTAATTTGGAATTGTAAATATTGTTTTTATTTATTTATGTTTAATTGTGTCATGGAAAAAAAGGTCATCAAAATAAACACTAATGTACTGTATACAAAATGTAAAATGCCAAATGTCTGTCTGTCTTTGTGCTCCTAACCACCAGCTGTGCTCTGTTCATTAACCTGCTAACCAGTTTCCACATGGCTCCTGTTAAATCACACACACACACACACACACACACACACACACACACACACACACACACACACACACACACACACACACACACACACACACAGTGGCACGTTTCAAACTAAAATACAAGAGGCTGGATAAAGAACAGAGGCTGATTCATCTGTTTAATTTCCAGGAGAAACATCATCAGTGTCACATGAAACCTCCTAAATGTGACCTGTGAGTTTTTCATTCATCTTTGCATTTTAGAAAGCTATTTGGATTTTTTGAGTGGATTTTCCAGCTAGTGGCGTTTCATCCACAGTTGATTTCCTAAGGTTATCTTGACAATTAATGAGAGCTATGAGCCACACCCCTTCAGGGGAGACAATACTGACAGGCCTACAATCTCGAAATAGGAGGAGTCTGTTAAAATTTTGTAAGTAAGAGTAAGAGGGGCATTGAGCTGTGTAACCAGGTTGAAGAGGTGTTAGACACAAAATCTTTACATATCACACGACATGCTACTCTTAATGACCAGGTCGCACACCCACTCCTCACATGTGCAAACACTAACTGCTTAACTGATCACTAACCAATCACAAACACTTTGTCTCCTTTTTTGAAAACTCTACACACAACTCCCAAAACTGCACAGACAAAATGCAGAATGTCTCATAGCTCCTTCAAAATTAAACACTACATTCAAAAATCTACAACAACACATTTCAAAATGAAGCATTTGCATGAAATGGCAAACACTATTTTCATAATAGTAAATTTTTGATAAACCATGTACATACTGTTGTTCTAATTCTAAAGCTCATTTGGCTATCAAAGGATTATGTGTGCATTTCCATACAGTGTTGGAGTGAAAGTAACCTGCTGAGAGGGATTGACTAATTTGTAACAGTAGCACAGTGTTGTATACAGTAGCATACAAGAAAACAAAACCATAAACATATGTAAACCAAAAGTATCATTTTTAGAATAAAGAATAAAAAATAGGCCAAAGGTCAGATTACCTGTTTTGAACAATGGAGCAATAGAAAGAGAGCAAGGTGAGTGGGAGGGAGAGGCAGGGGACAACAATGAGGACAAGTTCAAGGAGGAAGAGTTGGAAGAAGAGGAGGAGGAGGAGGAAGGAGAGGATGAGGGCAAAGAAGAGAAGGAAGGAGAGCCATCTCTGATGAGATCAGAGTAACACTTATTGATCATGTGATCAGCAATGGGTTGACCATGAGAGAAGGTGGACTGAGAGTCAAGCCCAATTTAAGTTGCTTTACAGAGGCGCCCATCCAACTATTGAATGACTATTTCAGCATTATAGTATTGTACTGTGAAAATATGTATTACTGCATAGTATTGCATAAACATTTGTAGCGCAAGTCCATTTACTGCACTGCATTATATGAATGAGGTTGGTTATCATGCTGTAGTACAATTTTTTGTCAAGTATACTGCACATACTCACACTCACACTTTGCATTCTCTGTCTACAACGCTGTGCTACTGTTATAACAGTAATGTTTTGCCAAATAAATATTTTGTGTTTCAACATTGCATTGGTGTTTACAGTGTACTTTTCAACCCCTCTCAGCAGATTACTTTCACTCTAGAACATTGTATGGAAACCTATGAAAGACAAAAAATCTCTAAGATTAAGAGCAACAGTGTGTGCACGGTATATCCACACATTTGCTATTGTGAAAAAGGTGTTTGCCAGATAATGCAAATGCTTCATTTTGAGATGTGGCATTTTGAATGCAGTGTTTCATTTTGAAGAAAATATGAGGTATTTTGCATTTTGTGGGTGCAGTTTTGGGAATTGTGTGTAGAGTTTTAAAAAAGGAGACATATTTCAGTTACATCCCACATACATCAGTTGTTCTGATTTGGATGTGGAGATTTGAGGACAAACCCTGTGGGAGTGAGTGAACTTCAGATGAATGTGCTGGATTGTCACATCTCTGTCCCTGCGCTCATCAAGGAAGATCAAACTGACGACCTCATTCTTGGCAGCAATGTCATCAAGCATCTCGTTCAAGTACTGAAGCATTTTGAGAGTAGAAAATGTCACTTGCAGGTCAGACTTCAGAGGAGAACTTGCTGCAAATGTCGGCCTAGGTACCGTAAAAATGGAGCATGCTGTGTCTCTGGAGCCCATGAAGGAACACCTGCTTTGGGTGCTACCTACCTGACCACAAGTGTCTCTCTGCTGGCAGCACAGTTATTGTGAAGCCGAGTCCGTCCCGGCCGGTGCCACAAACCTTGATGGTGGGCCGTGTTGTGACGGATGGGTTCTAGTGAGTTGTTATTGCTGGTCGTTAAAGTTTATGTTGGGTTTTCGCCTTGTGCATGAATGAATGTATTTACCTTGTGTTTTGTGGTCAGATTTGTTTTTGTTTTTTTTTCCCTCTGTTGCAGTTGAACACCTGTAAGTGATGGTGCTGTGTATGCTCATCATGTTTATTTTGTTTATTATTCGGTGTGTAATGGGTATTGTTGCCATGGAGACGTGTGTGTGTGTGTGTGGGTGTGTGTGTGTGTGTAGCATGGGCGCCCTTTGCTGCCCAAAACTTATTAACAGTCAACATGTGCTGTCTCTGTGACGCTGGCTTGGAATTATAACACTGGCTGTGATGGAGAACTAACCTTTATCCTGTGTTACCAAATAAATGTGAAGTTGAAGCCAAGCACCACCCGTGTGTGTGTTTTACTATCCTACACAACACAATCTCTACAATAGCAGAGTGTCTCTTTTTTTTAATGGTTATAAGTTCCAAGTGTAGCTTGTGCTGCTCCTATATTCCTTTCTGCCTTAAGTCTTTCATAAGCAATCTTAACAATGTCCTTTGTCACTGCCTCACAAGCATCAAGACAATGTCTTGTCTCACTTAAAGGACTCAGGTGATCTCTGATTTTCCACATTTTCTCTTTTCCTTTCTCTAGTGTGTCTATAAGAGCTGCAATGTGGCTCTCAGGATTTTTTAACTTAAGGTGTGCTCTGGCTTTCATACCTGGGCCTTCCATTGTTCATAAAAGTGATTGAGCCTTTTCTCCTTTTTGTGAGTCTCCTCTCTGAAATGCAAGCATCTATTCTGTGGGATTCTGTTAGCGACCAGAGCAGCAAAATTGCTCCTCTTCGCTGACCTTACAAGCATCCAATTTCTGGACTGAGCCACTATTGTATAGAGGTAGCTGTGTGTGAGTGCCACAACCTTAGACCATCACATCAAGCAGCGGTGGATTGGTAATCTGGCATATCGGGCAAATGCCAGGTGGGTCGACGAACATTTGGGGCCGGTGTAACGGTAGTTATTTATTTATATAACCAGTTTTTTTTAAAGGGCCAACGTTCAGCCCTTAGCCTAAAGCACAGACAGCAGCCCATGGGAAATTTTCTATACTGACATTGGGCTGGCCCAATCACATCTCTTACAAGCCCCAACTCCCTCCCCGTCTGCTCTATTTTTCTAGCTTTTAAAATCTTCAGACGGCTGCCGCCAAATGCATGAAAATATCCGATATGATTGCTACCGGGGCTGCAGTAGTTTCAAAATCAGCTGCAGTACCCGACGTAGTGCAGCCACAGACGCCTGAAGCAGTAAAGGAAAACCATGGCCACTGCTGCGGCAGAGGACGAGGCATGTGACAGTGAAGCTGATGTACATAACCATTGTGACAGCGCTGAGGGGCAGAGAGAGCAGGAGGAGAGTGGAGGTGAAGCGTTAAGCATGGAGTTGTTCAACCTGTAGGGAGGGACCAGGGTGTTAGGGTCATTTACTCTGGGGACATGTAGCCACCACTTTTTGAAAGCGTGTATATCTTGTACCAAGAAATGTTAATCAACAAATAAAAATGCTATGAGAAAGGTTTATTTGCACAGTAAGCCTGCAATGCAGTGTAAATATAGAAGAAATCTCTGCGTTGTCCAAAAAAAGTAACTTAAGCTAAAAAAAAAAAATAAGCTACTGATCACTGCATTATATTGCGTTATATTTTTATGTTCTTAATTGTTACTTGCCACCTGAATTTTTTGCTTCCCTTTATATAAGACATTTCCACCATAAATTGGTTCAGAAAATGTCTCCACAATGCAGGAAATTAAGTTTAATGCTCAAAATCTTCTGGGTTGTCCCCCAGACCACCCTCAATAAATGTTTTTTCAACATAGTAGGCCTCTTAAGATATATTCTTGTCTTATTCTCATGACCCCAATCTTGTGCAATGTCACGTCACATGGGCTAAGTGTTTCATTACATCCCTAATCTGAGCTCTTAAATGTCTCAACCACTTTCAACACAAAGTGACGCGCTCGAGTAGAGTGTCTGCCATGCCGAAGTGACAATGATGATGGTTACTTCAATTAAGGTCAATGATTTTAACATAATTATTACGCTATCATAAAGTGAGACTGTCACCTACTGCTGGTGATCACTCACTTTCATACAGTGCTGGATAAGCTATTTTACATTATTTTTGGAGCTAGTATAGTTTCCTAATACAGTCTTAACTTCGGCTAAATGTCCTAATGGCAGAGGTGAGGTTATATTGTCACGTTGGCTAATCCCACACTGCTGTGAAAATGTAGGCTACTTGTACTTGAGTATGCGTTGTGTACTCCATAGCCACCTCTGATCACCAGGGACTCAGTAAATGAGTGTGAATGAGTACACTGATTCACTTGCACTGGTACACTAATCCACGGCACATACCACTCAGCTGGCTTGGGGGAATATTACAGTAGGTACACATGTTATATATGGAAGGATGGTGTAGCCTTTTGGTGAGGGATGTCCGACCGATTTTTGTGGGCCGTCTGGGCCAAAAATGCCAGGGACAATTTTTTGTCCCAGTCCAGCCCTGACATTAAGTCCCTCTGTAGTCTTCCTTGGACAGGAGTGTGCTGGGACTGATGAGGTGAAGCTCTTACTGTAGTTAGTTTACAATAGTTTACAATGTGCTTTATTCATAATAACAATTCATGATAAGAGTGCCATGAGTAAGCATATTTAACTTAAGAATGAAATATCTAATAGCAGTATTTTATTTCATATATGCAGCTTTAACTTTATTTAACCTTGTTGAACCTTGTTGCAGTTACTGCAAAAAACACAAATGCTGCATTTTTTTATACTGTACTACCAAGCAAACTCTACCGGAATAACTGCCCTTTAAGACCTATTGCCTTCATTGAGTTAATATAGTAGTCTTGCTAGCTTAAACACACTAGCATAAAATTCTGCAAAATTATGGAAAGATACCGCAATGTGACTTAACATTAAACACCACATAAAACAAAATTATAACAAACCATGTGCCCTTATCAGCTTTGTGCTAAACAAACAAAATAGTAATTTAGAATTCTTATTTCCTTTCAGATAAACTTGTACCTGCAGAAACACTTGACAATCTACCATACTGCCTTCAAAATAAAAGCCCTCAACCTTACAATCTAAAATAATGAACTGACTGTAGAAGAACACTTATGATATGAATAGGCATACAAAAAAAAAGCAGTTCTTGAAATATGCTGGGCAAAAATAAAAGTCGTTTACACACTTCCTGTCAATGTACATGGTCCCTCTAGTTAAAGTTCAGCTCTGGTTCCAGTCCTGCTCTGGCCCTCCTCCATTAGACCCACATGAGCCTTATTAGCAGCAGCTGATCAGAACAGCAGCAGGCGAACATGTGAGGTGTGTAAGTGGTCATGAGACTCAATTTGAAGTTTCAATTAGAAAAGAACCGTCTGACGCGTTGCTTCTCGTTAGACTGCCACATCAAAGCTCAGATTGGTTGAATACAGCGCTAAGTCTGGAGTTCAGGTAGACAAATTTAACTTAACAGATTTAGAAATGTTTTTATTCATGCTGTAGTATGGAAGAATAAAATTACATGTAAATGTGCTGCACATTAATTGATCACGAAAGTGATTATTAAGCTTTGAATTGCTAATTTGCTAACTGAATAGGCTACTATAGATACAGTAGATACTTGGATAATTGTTGATTAGTGTACTGATTATTCACAATTAATTTTTTCAACCCAACAAGACTCAGAGTAGTTGCCAGAATAACAGTGGTGGTTACTGGCCCCAGCCAAGAAATTAACTAACACAAAACACCCAAAAATAAACAAATGAGATATAACAAATTAATTAATGAGCTATAGAGGTGCTGTTACATGGATTTTGTTAGAATATGTAACCCGTTCTCATCTCTACTGAATAGCGACGCGCTACTATGTGACACCTGAGATGAATATATGACAGCTAGGCTAGCTGTGTCCCTCTGTTTCCACTCTTTATGTTAAGCTAAGCTAAGCAGCTGCTGGCTGTAGCTTCATATTTACCATGTGAGAGTGGTATCGTTCTTCTAATGGCCCTTTCAGATAGGAAGCAATTCGTGCTGCGCTGGTTGCAGGGTTCAGCCCAAAAGTTTAACCAATTAAAACTTTGACTGTGGCGTGCGCGCTTCGATTGACGCAGCAACAAACTGCCGTGGTGCGGCTCAAGCCATTGAATATAATGGGTTTCGCAGTGCGATCGTCGCAGTCTGTCTGAAAGGCCCATTACTCTCTGTAAAAGAGCAAATTAGAGTGTTTCCCAGTATTTCTAAAAATGTGGGTTGAAGTGATTCAGTGGTCCCAAGTGGTCCAGGGCTTTAATAATTAAAACATTCCTACAAATGTTGCAGCCCTAATGTCAAAAAAAAAGAAGACCTCCTTCTGTGGGGGAAACCTAATGATGTATTTGTTCGCTTGATGCTAACTTAGTTGTTACTGTTGCCTGAGTGCCTGAGTGAGTGAATGAACGGGGTTCAGAGTTAAAGTGAGTTAACAAAGATGAAGTATAATCACGTTACTTTTAGCGGAGGCATGACGCAAAACGAGACGTCTCTTACAGACGCTCTCCCAAAAAAATCCCTGAATCCTGTTTAGATAGGAATCCACACACACAAACTCTCACACACATTTCCACAACACTGTAGCCTCATTGGCTGCTGCTGATGAATGGAGGGGTTGTTGACCAATCAGGAGCATATGACTGGTAGATATGTAGGCCGATCAGCCTCAGCCTGCCACACTCTTGACTGTCCCTCTATCACACACACAGTAAGTGATAGAGGCTGCTTACAGAAGCACACACACATCAGTCTGCTTTATTTTCATCATCACCATCAGTCTTCTGTCATCCGTCAATCATGCACAGCAAAGAACAAATCAGGTAAGAAACACCTTTGTTGTATTGTGTCTTTTTTATGATTTGTTGTTGTGCTGTTGTTTTATGGAAAATATCAATATCTGTCTGTCAACATACTAAACCAGTGTTTACTAAAATGTTTGACATTTCTTTTGTGACCAGTTCAAGTAAAAAGCGCTCTTTTTCTTTATTTTCTTTGAATAATTTTCAGAAGCCTGAAAAGGTACATTTGCTCAGTAATTAGAAGAAGTACTTCATTTAACAGGCTGTGATTTACAGTGTAATTTCAGTGTATTAATCAGGTAACAATCCAACGCTTTGTCGTTGCAGTTGTTAACAAAATTTGCATGAAGCAGGAGAGTTTTTATGCTGATCCAAATTGCATTATTGAGTCATGTAACCCTGTTTTTGAGAAAAATGAATGGGACTTTTACTTTGGGAACCAGGGGTGCCTAAAAATAGCTCGTACCCTTCACAACCAAGACTCTGCCAGGCAACCAGTGGGGACTTCAGGAAGTTACTGGTCCCAGCCAAGAAATAGTCCAGCACATAACCCCTGTTAAATGATAAATTTAGGTTTTTAAACTTAATTTTTGCAAGATATCATTTTTTAGAGCTTATAGGTGCTGGTAGGTGGGGTTTGTTACCCTGTGGACTGAGCCATGTTAGCTGTTCTTTATGCTAAGGTAGGTCAGCTGACTGATGTGATGTAGCTCCATAATGAGGTGTTTTGGAGGCAGTGAGACTTTAATTAAAGACTGAATTGCTATATAAAAAATTTAGGATCCAGTGTGATCCAGTGAAGGAGGAGGATACGGGTTTAAATGAATAAATAGACCTCAGCCACTTTCTTTGGAAACGTAAACAATCTTTTTACCAGCTGAAATCCAAACACATAATATTAACCTGAATAAACCTGAGGATAATTAGACTTGAACAGAGAGAAAACAGCAACACTGGCAGCAGCGTGATGCTCCACCAATTAACAAGCAGCATTGTTAGAAAAGAGCAGAAATACTTTTCTCCACTTCACAGTACACACTCTCCATCTGCCTCGAAAAACACAAGTATCTCCTGTGATTGTACGTTGTATGATGATGATGATGAAGATGACGATGCACTGGTCTGGAGGCAAAGTGAATTCACACTTGATAATAAATTCCTCCTAAAATAATTAAAAATAATAATAACTTCTCTTCTTCCTGTCTGCAGTCATGAGGAATACCAGAAAGCAGCTGATTGGTTGATGTCTCGGACAAAGCACCGCCCCCAGGTGGCGATCATCTGCGGATCCGGACTGGGCATGCTCGCTGATACCCTTAAGTGTCAGGACTCCTTCGCTTACTCTGACATACCCGGCTTCTCACAGAGCACAGGTACTGACAACCATCTACATGATTCTAATTCAAAGCTGTCAGTATAGATCTGTTCACCACATATTCATATATTTTACATTTGGATTTAAATTAACTTAAATTAAGTCTCATATTTGAAGATATGAAACTTGCATGAATAGTAACTGTCAGGATGTGTTTAGCTTAGCTTAGCTTAGCACAAAGACTGGAAGCACAGGTCTGGTTAACATGTAGATTTACATGTTAACTGTGGGTTAAATACCAGCACTTTAACCATCTCTCACCGTACTCCTGACTCTGTATGTGTGTGTGTGTGTGTGTGTGTGTGTGTGTTACAGTGCAAGGTCATGCAGGTCAGCTGGTTTTTGGGGAGCTGAAGGGGAAGACATGTGTGTGCATGCAGGGTCGCTTCCACATGTATGAAGGGCACTCACTCTGCAAGGTAGACACACACACATACACACACATTGTATCACTAACCTTAAAGGAATAGTTTGACATTAGTAGTTTGACATATTTGGAAATAGACTTATTCCGCTTTTTGCTGACAGTTAGATATGAAGATTGATATCACTCTCATATGCTAAATAAGACAACCACCGACAGCTAGCCAAAGACTGGAAACAGGGGAGACTGTCTATGTCCACCCACCAGCACATTTGAAGCTCGCTGCTGGTGGTAGCTTTATACTGGGGTGTTTTGGATGCTAGGAGGGTCTAATGAAAGATTGAGTTGCAAAATGGAAAGGGAGAAATTCAAATGTTGTAGTGCCACAAGGACAAAAACAAGTAAATATAAAGAGAGGAAAATTAAAGTTAATTATGTATAATTAAAAATGTAGGATCCAGTGTTTTTGGAGCTTGCCACATTCTGGGAACTAAAAGTCAGGATATCTTGGCCTCCGCTGCTTCAATTTGAATGATTCTTTTTAAATCGGTCTCCTGTGAGTCCCCCAACTTTATGGAAGTGCAGTACAAAATCAGTCGATATAATTTCTAGATTTTCATTCCGTTCACTGTGTTGACAGAACAATAGACAATAAACACAAATAATTCCACACACACGTACGCACACTTTCTGTGAGCTGATTAAAGCACCTCAGTCACGCAACCTTGGTGTAACACAAATATGAGCAGCCTGAACCTGTGACATGATCTATGTGCGTATGTGTACATGCGTGCGTACGTGCGTGTCTGGCACAGGGGATACATTTTGCCTGCTTCTGCCAGAAAGCAGAAGAGTGTTTAGTTAGGTTTAAGCACCAAAAATAGGTGGTTAGCTTTTGGAAAAAAGAAAGGCAGAAAGCCCTTCTCCCAGAAAAGCCTGAAGAAAAATTTCTCCCACGTGCGCGTCTGTAATTGTGAACCGACAAGGTCATGCATGAGTTCGGTCACATGCAGCCTTTTAGTAGGTTGTTGAAAGCTTCTATTGTTTCCCACTATTTTACACACACAATACCTGCCCACACACCCACACACACACTCACTCTCTCACTCTCTCTTGTGCGAGTTCTGCTGAGGATGTCTGACTGTCTTGAGGGCAAGGTAGATTATGTATTTATCAGGAGACTCTGAGAGTTTCAACTTAGAGAGCAAGCATGTCGGACATCCTGCGTCACGTGAAAATAACTGTCTCTATAACAACAAACCATAACAGGAAACTTCTCATATTTGAGAGACACAAAATTACCAAGGTCATGACAAGAGACCTGTCTGCCTGTTCATCAGACAACATTTCCAGTTCGAGTCTTCAAGCTGTTGGGGGTGGAGACTCTGATCGTGACAAACGCTGCCGGCTCGTTGGCCGACTTCCTCCAACCTGGTGACATCATGATCATCAAAGACCACGTCAACTTCCCCGGATTGGTTGGTCTGAACCCGTTGTGCGGACCCAACGATGACAAGTAACACTGATTGATTCACTGTTGATTGTGTTATTGTTGTTTATGATGAAGCTCTTTGTCTTGTTTATTTGTTAATCTTTTTGTTGTTTGTCTTTAAATTAATTAATAGTCTTGATAATTTTTGTTACACTGTTTTTGTTTATTGTGATCATTTTGTGTGTTGATTGTGTTGCTTGTGTTAACTCAATTGTCATAGTAACAAAGTATTGAAGTCTGTTGCTTTGTTGACATTGAGGGCTTTGCTTCAGTTGTTGATCATGTTGTTTATTATTTGTTGATTACAGGTTTGGGCCACGTTTCCCAGCCATGTCAGGATGCTATGACAAAGGTTTGCGTTGCCTAACAATGGAAATCGCGAAGGAGCTGGGCGTGGCCGGCCTCATGCAGGAGGGTGTGTATGCCATGGTGGGTGGGCCAAACTTTGAAAGCATCGCTGAGGCCAGACTGTTGCATCGACTGGGGGTGGACGCTGTCGGTAAGACACACACACACATAAACACACATAAACAATCACAGAAACATGAACGTTCATACATTATGATTAAACAACATCTTGATGATTTTGAGACTTACTGATCAATAAAACCGAATGGGTTCATCCTCTGAGGGCCAGGAAGTCTTCTCTGAATTATAATAATGTTGGCATCAAACATTCCTCTGTGCATGTATGTAATAATCAGCGCATAGAACTGTGTTTTCAAGGTGTCAATTTCGAGAGGCAAACTGACTAAACATAACTAGAAAAATGCACATTTTGAGAGCAGTATGAAATAAAATAAGTCTTAAAATCAGATTTCTTTCACAGTGCACTCTACAAGACAGGGCCCAGCGGTGGAGGAAGTATTCATAGCTTTTACTTGAGTAAAAGTACAAATACCACATTGTCCAAAAACTGCGATACGTAAAGACATAAGTAAATGTCCTGCATTAAAAATATTTTGTGTAGATGTGTAAATTTAAATCAGTAAATGTAAATACAAATATAATGAGGAAAATGTACTAAAAGTCTTAAAAGTAAAAGTACTCACTGCAGACAAAAAACAACCAAAATCTCAAAGATTAATTAAAATAATAACAATAATAATCCTCACATATAATAAGCAGTTTTTTAACTAACTAATGAGAGCTTGAGGAAAGGTCACATTGTCATTAAAATATAAAGGTTTAATTGGATCAAAACATTAGAAAACAATCTGCGTCACAAAGTGGACAGACTGATGTCACCGTTCACATAATTGTACACACAGTAGTGGCGTCAGCACTGACAGTAACAGTAGTATTATTCATAGTATTTCGTCCGTACCGTTGTGACCTGTCTCAGCAACTTCAGGTGTTGTGTGTTTACAGGTATGAGTACGGCTCCTGAGGTCGTCGTGGCGACTCACTGCGGTCTGAGAGTCTTTGGCCTCTCTCTGATCACCAACAAGGTAAACACCGATCAATACATCGATGTATTGATGGATTGTCACCAAGAATGAAGTTGCAGGACGCAAATGCTGATTTTGACCTGATTGATAATGTTGAAAAACTGAACCTTCTGCGGTCAAGGTGTTTGATTCAGTAACTTATTAATAAATAAATAAAATGCTTGATTAATTAACTGACTTACTGCCAGGCAGACTTATAGATCAGCTTATTTATTGCTTAACTGATTGATTGATTGATTCATGACAGGTGGTGAAGGGTCACAAGGACTCAAACAGTGTGATAGAAAAGTGAGTGACTGAGTGATTGATTGACTGACCTGTGACAGGTGGTGAAGAGTTATGAGGACTCGGACAGTGTGAACCATGAGGGCGTCCTGGAGGTCAGCCGGCTGCGCTCTCAGACAGTGCAGCAGCTGGTGACAGAACTGATCAGCAGGATGGAGATCAATAACAACACCACCAATAATACTATCTGAACACACAAACACGATGTACATATTTGATTGTTGTATTTCCAACATTTTTTAGACCTTTCTCCTACTTTTGTTTATCAGCCTTCATGTTATTTTTTACTTTTTCTGTAATAAAAACTTTATTTATATCAACAAGGTGCATAATAATTCTCTATAGGGATGCATTTGAATGCAAGGATTAATTTATGATATTTTATGTTACAGATCCTACAGATTAATATAAGGATGACCACTGTGTTCGATGGTGCTTTTATATAAAAAGACATGAGACAAAGATTTTTCTAAAGATTCTTCTCTTGTTCATTGTTCCTGTTGAATTATGGGATTTTATTTTGTAAAAAAAAATCTGCCTGATCCGCATTAATCTGATTAAAACATGCTGACAACCCTCCTGCTTCCTGTTTCGTTTTTGAGTTGATCAACCAATCTGCGGCTGAGTGGTGCAGGCAGAGAGTGTTCCTCTAATGTCCACCAGATGCCGCTGTGATACAACTCCGACTGTATTGAAGTGAATGGGAAAAATACAAATACAAATACAAAGTGAAAACAGTTTTGCTCTTCTAGGGACAATAATGTCACAACTAAGACAAGGAAATAGACAGAGTAAACAACCAGTAAACAGCATTTTGATCATTGACATGACACCAACGCTACCTTCACATAAATATATTCCTAAATTTAAATGATAATCATATTAGCGCCATTTACATCCAGCCTTTTGGCAACTTTGATTGGTTGAAGAAATTCAAACAGAACAGAATGTTTTCTTTCAACCTTCTCAGAATGTGTGATGAGTCTTTAACCTTTCTGATCATTTCTGAACAACAAACCATGTACTTCCTTTAAACAGAATCCCAATATCCGAGGCAGGTATGTTAAACATACAAATCAATCACTTACATGCGTGAAGAAGAATGTTTAACAGTGATTGTTTGTTGTGCTGGACTGTGACTTGTGTGTTACACAGTACTACAACTGTGAAGTGCTGCTAGTGTCCTGTAGAGGCTGCAACATTCATTAAAGCCACAATAAGAACAAACAGCATCTTGATTATCTATTCTTAGAGCCTTAAAGTGGTGGTTATAGTGGAGCTAAAACTGTAAAGCTTAGCCTATCTCTGGAGAGCAGGAATAAGATCTGCCTAGTTGTTGTTG
Source organism: Micropterus dolomieu (assembly GCF_021292245.1). Classification (NCBI taxonomy): domain Eukaryota; kingdom Metazoa; phylum Chordata; class Actinopteri; order Centrarchiformes; family Centrarchidae; genus Micropterus; species Micropterus dolomieu. Next base: position 9,535,027 of record NC_060167.1, on the reverse strand, counting down.
AAAAGAATTGTTTTTTTTCAACTGCCTGATGTTGTTTTCAGAGAATTGTCCACTGAGACCCCTGAGTTGGTATTTTTTTAACCTGTAACAAATTTTATGAGCCGGCGTTTGACTGATATGATCATGTTCTTGGAGATGACAAGGTCCTGGATCAGGGCTAGAGACCTGTCAGGCATGAGAAAATTGTTGACACATATGTGTATATTATTTACATCTTCAGTGCATTTGTTTAGTGATCAGAGGGGACATGTTTTGTATCAAAACACTGATAGTTTATTGACATAACACCCTCTCCTCAAGGTCCATGTAGTTACGTTGTTCTGGAGCTCTCAATCAGATCTCATGATCTTCATCACCAGACCAGTTTTCTCAGTTGTTGTGGAATTGTAGAAGTTCAAATTTCCATTTTCCCTGAGCACTTTAAGGAGTTTTTATCCATGATGGCTTAAAAGATGAGGTTTAAACTCCATCTTTTGAAGAAGACTGTGATACAATCAAATGCTACAGAACAGCTCCTAAATGGGCTTTGTAGTAAGATTATTTTCTGCTGGTTCCAATATCAACAATAAACTCTCAACCTCAATGTTAATCTACCTTTTTCCCTAATAGTAGTGAGTATCCCATTGCTTCCCTCTGTTGTTCAGGTATCAGCATGATGACGACCCAGAGCGCGACCTCAGAACTCTTCTTTGTGTCCTTGGTTGTTCTGCTGGTGGTTCTGATAGTTCTGCTGGTTCTCTGCTGCATCCTCAAACGCAGCAGAAACAGGTAAGAACCCACAGCTACCTCATACAGAAATCAGCAGCTCAAATCTGCTTTTTAATTTATGTGACGTTCCTGTTCTGCCTGTTCTGAATGAGTACCCTGGTCTTTTTCTAATTCTTTATGTTAAACTTCCTCCCAGCTCAAGGCTAATGTGGCAAATTTGATGTTGTGCATTAAGGGTGTTTTCAAACCTGTGTTTGGTTTGGTTGAATCTGGTTTGCTTTCCCTATTGGTAGGTCTTGTTTGGCCAGATGTGAATGCAACAATTGTACTTGCATGCGGACCAAAAAAAAAAAGACTCTTTGAAAGATGTGTTGTTTGTGGTGATCTGACCTCAACCTAACCTAACTACAAAGCGTACCCTGTAAGTTTGAGCTGAACAACTCCTGTAGCCAGATGAGCTTTAAATATTGGGATGGGGAACCAACAGTTGCTAGCTTCTAGCTAGAGTTTGACCTGGACTAGCGACAAAGTACATTTCTGCCTTGATGTTTGGGCAGTTGACTATATCTGCCAGCTTCTACCAACAACACATAAAAACACTTAAAAGTTCAAAATATCTTTTCAACTTGCTACCACAGCTCACCATGTGACTGTGGTAACCACAGAAACCACAGTTAGGAAGGGAATCAATAGAGGAGCTTATTTTACTGTATCTGAGTTGTGAGCAAATCAGATTATCAGGTCTGGAACAATTACAAATGTTTATGATACTAGTTAGTAAAGCTTATATTATTTCATTACCTTTATTAACAAGGTCATTCTGCTAATAATTGCCACTATTTTAAGCTACAACCTGCTCTATTTATCTGCATGATGAGATCATACTGGATAGCAGCAGCCTGCAATATACAGGCTGGTAGGATTAGACATGTGACACATGGCGCCAGAGTTGAAGCAACCAGTTACTTTTTGAATGCACCATAACCCAGAAAACAGGACCTTCTTCCTGTGTTTACTTTCTTTCTCCTGGCCCAGGCACATCTTCCCAATGAGCAGAGTGAATGTTCTCATGTGGCTTTTAGTGACAGACTTGAGGATTTCTAAGTGTTTCTGTGGGTTCTGATTCCTCAGAAACCTCACAGAGCTGAAGATCTCAGGAGGAAGACCCACTCGCACCCTGACCATCAGAGCTGAGCTAGACCATGCCTACCAGCTGCTGGACCACCTGCTGGACCGACTCTTCCTCAAGGTGGAACCAGGGACAGAATCTGGAGATGAACTAGAAGAAGAAATCAGAGAAGAACCTGGAGATGAACTTGGAGACGAAGCGCAAGGAGAACGTAGATCATATTCTGCATTAGACCCAAAGCTTTCAACAGCAGCTTCTCTTCCCAGCAGAGGTAGGTGTTATTGAACCAAACCTTTTCAGGGCCATAAGCAGTTAGATTTTACTCGTTCACTACAATTTCCTTCTTCTTATGCAAACTGTAAATATACACACAGATCATAAAAAGATAGTCTGCAAAAGTAGTTGAAGGCCAATAAAGTCCAGATGGATAACAAAATAGGTATGATAGTGGTGCGCAGCTAAAGCAAGCAGTACTGGATCAAGAACAAAATACAAAACTTGATGAAATTAAATCTGATTCTTCAGAATTAGATTTCTATATGGGGCTGTAAAGACATAAAGTATCTCACAAAAGTGAGTACTCCCCTCATATTTTTGTACATTTTTTCTTGTGACAACACTGAAGAAATTACATTTCAAAATGACACATCACACAGCCATTAATGTCTAAACTGCTGGCAACAAAATTGAGAACACCCCTAAGTGAAAATGTCCAAATTGGGCCCAAAGTTTCAATATTTTGTGTGGCCACCATTATTTTCCAGCACTGCCTTAACTCTCTTGGGCATGGAGATCACCAGAGGTTCACAGGTTGCCACTGGAATCCTCTTCCACTCCTCCATGATGACATCATGGAGCTGGTGGATGTTACAGACCTTGCGCTCCCCCATCTTCAATTTGAGGAATAAGGTTTAGGTCTGGAGACATGCTTGGCCAGTCCATCACATTTATCCTGAGCTTCTTTAGAAAGGCAGTGGTCATCTTGGAGGTGTGTTACTCCCTGCGGCCCAGTCTCCGAAGGGAGGATGCTCTGCTTCAGTATGTCACAGTACATGTTGGCATTCATGGTTCCCTCAATGAACTGTATGAACTCAATGCTCCCCAGTGCTGGCAGCACTCATGCAGCCCCAGACCATGACACTCCCACCACTATGTCTGACTGTAGGCAAGACACACTTGTCTTTGTACTCCTCAGCTGGTTGCCGCCACATGCTTGGCACCATCTGAACCAAATAAGATTATCTTGGTCTCATCAGAACAGAGGATATGGTTCCGGTAAGCCATGTCCTTAGTCTGCTTGTCTTCAGAAAACTGTTTGCAGGCTTTCTTGCGCATCATCTTTAGAAGAGGCTTCGTTCTAGGACGATAGCCATGTAGACCAATCTGATACAGTGTGCGGCGTATGTTCTGAGCACTGACAGGCTGACCCCCCACCTCTCAACCTCTGTACCAATACTGGCAGAACTCATACGTCTGTTTCCCAAAGACAACCTCTGGATATGACACTGAGCATGTGCACTCAACTTCTTTGGTTGACCATGGCGAGGCCTGTTCTGAGTGGAACCTGTCCTGATGAACCCCATTCACAGTTGAGTCCTTGTAACACTAACGAGTCACATGAAACCGGGGAGGGAAAATGTGTAATTGGGACCAATTTGGACATTTTCACTTAGGGATGTACTCGCTTTTGTTGTCAGCGGTTCAGACATTAATGTCTGTGTGATGTGTTATTTTAAGGGGACAGCAAATTTACACTATTATACAAGCTGTATACTCACTACATTACATTGTAGCAAAGTGTCATTTTTTGAGTGCTGTCACATGAAAAGATATAATCAAATATTTACAATAATGTGAGGGGTGTGTTGTACATGTCTGTGCATCCTGGAAGAGAGATATTTCCCTGGGGAAATTATTTGAGATTTTACTCCTCTGAATTGAGGCTTTAGAGGAGTATGCTGGACACATTGTAAAGACCTCTGAAACAAATCTGAGATTTTGGGCTGTAGAAATAACATTGGCTTGACTTAGTTATTTTGCATTTGTGATTTTCAACCTTTAATTAATTTTTTACTTTTAACTGTTGATGAGTCATTTCCTCCTGAATTTAAAGTCATTCTCAGAGATCAAAAACAGACATTACTGAGATAAAACCTTCCGTCACTTTGACCAAAGCCTGATTTGTTTCCCTCCTGCAGCTGTGAACACTCTTCAGAACAAACTGTGGAAATGGATCACTGTTGCAACTCCTCCTTCAGGTAAAGGGGGAAAGCCCTTATAATTGTCTGTATGGGTCAAATCTCACATACCTATTTACGTAACTCAAAAAAGTATTTTGTATATGTATGTATGGATTTTATTTGAAATGTTACTTAGGCCTACTTTAATACTGCTTTTACTTCCTATGTTTTTTTCTTGTTATTATTATAATTCCCTATATTTATGTCATTCTTAATTTGTCTTATATTTCTAAAACCATATACTTATTATATCTAAGAATTAATTTTATACTGATGTCTTCCAATCCAGCCCCTCCTTCTCCTCCTCCCGCCAATCAGGATCAAACCGACGACGACTCCTCTCACAATGCCTCCTGCAGTTACCTGAAGGAGGAGCAACATGATAAGTCAAAACTTTAGATAGAAATAAAATAACATACTACTGTAATTCCAAGATAAAGGGCTTTTAATTGAATATAAATAACATTTCAATACACGCTGACTGACTTCTGGATTTACAGTTATAAATGAGTCTGCCACCAAAGTATTGTGTCGAATTTGATTATATCATGGTGGTTTTTAAAACCGATTCGTTCATTAGTCATGTTGAATTTTATTTCATCTTATTCTGAAGTCATGCAGACATTCACTGATTCTAAAACACACAGTCATTTCACTTACCATATTATATATATGTCCACATCTGTAACTGAAGAGTTTGACTTCCAGATGAAAAGTAATCTCTTTCTGTATTTGTCAACTGATGATAACTTAAAATATTGTCCTCTTTTCAAGTTCAAGTTTATGTCTTTCAAAGTATAAACAACACAGCTGAAATAAAATACCATGTACATGGGCAGTGTAAAAACAGATAAAACATCTAGTGCATGGTTGCATAGAAAGCCTGAGAGAAACAAAAGTAAAGCTTAATAAAGCATGTAGAGAGTAAAATTTAAAACAACCTACGTAACATATAAACATATATACATGTGTAGTAGCAAAATGAACCAAAAATGATTGCTACTTTTTTCACTTTGTGATTACAAAAATATTTAGTTGTTGTCTTCTTTCAGTTGTTGTATTATAAGATCTGAAAATGTATTTAAGCTTCCAGGTCTGTAGTTTGACACTTGGATCACTGTGTCAGTTTAATTTACTATTTTTATTGATTATTATATGCCACTGACATTAAATGCTAAAGCTCTATTAAACTGAACTGCGGTATTCACTGCAGCAGTGTTACATTTCCTCCAGTGACCATGTGGGGGCAGCATGAGTCAATATGCCACATCTAACTACTACTAGTTAGTACAACAACTAATACAGTAGGTCTACTAGTTCCACATACTTCTGTAACAAATAATAACACTTGAGCTGTCTGCTTAACAGAATAGTTTAGGAAATCATTCTTAATATATTAATAATGAAACTAGACTAGAGGTATAGGTAACCACATGTCTGCATACATAATAAACACAAAGCAGCCACACATTTACAAATTATTGTAGGAACAAGTCATTCAGATTTAATAAATAGAAATATAAAAGATAAAATATGAGTACCAAAATATACTAAATAAAGTAATTGTAGATATCAAATGCAATTTACAATATAAAATTTAAGAGAGACTGAGAGAAAGCAATTAAATGAAAACAACTGAAAGGCCATTAGGTTTAAATATCAACATACTGTATTACACTGTATTACTGGGAGAAATGCCTAAATGTGAAATAATTGCTGCAAAATATGTCTCCTCATGCCATGAAGTGAGGACAATCAGTGGAAACTCAGACTGATAAATAATTGTACAAATTTTCAAATTATTATTATTTTGATTGTTTGATATTTCAGTAATTGTTTTGTTTTTACATTTGATACTGATTTCTTTTTACTTATTTATTATTATTATTATTTTTTTTTATCAATTAATTTTTGTTTTTTTTGTCTATTAATAAACACACATACACGTTTACGGTATTATCTATTCTATGTTTTTTATTTTAATGTTTAATATATTAACACACACACGGTACTGTTTATTTTAATTTTTAATATATTTTTATTGTTTTGAACGCACACACGCTTACTGTTTTATTTATTTATTTTATAAAATTTTTTAATATATTGTTATTTTTTCACACACACACACATACGCTTTAATTACTTTACGCTTTAATTACTTTTTTAATTAAATGTATGGGGTTGATTGTTCTTATGTAGTTTGTATGATGCTTTGGCAATATTGTTGTTATACATTCATGCCAATAAAGCTAATTTGAATTGAATTGAATTGAATAAGAATAGGCTACATGTTTACGTGCGAAATCATGTAAACTTATTGTACTAGGACAGGGGTTTTCAAAGTCTGAGACTGCAGGGAGAAAGACATTACACATCACTTGTTTGCTAAATCCCTTCCCCAATCATTACCATCCATCAGTCTGCACAGCAGGTCTGTCACTTTGTGGATTTCTCCACATGTTGCAGTGGTTAAAAATTTAAAAAGCAACAACTTCTGAACTCAGCTGATCCTCACTGCCTGTCAGTAAAATTAGTCTGCCTGCGGATGGAGTGATGGAGCTGCTGGTGGACTAATAAAGGGGGTTGGTGATCAGTGATTGGTTCCTGTGCTTTTAATGGGAAGGAACTTTATTTTAACCTCACTGGATTGGGTGAGGTAATGGCGATCTGGGAGAAAACTCCTCCTCTTAAATTTTAAACTTTTAAACTGAGGGGGTGGATAAAATCTAAACATCTGTGATGTGTTGAGTATCAGTAAGAGCACTCTCACTGACAAAGAGGAAGTGATGTGTATTTCTCCTTAATCTAATTTTCCATGTCAGCTCATGTCGGCCAGGAAAAAAGTATTAAAAGTTAGGAATGATAGAAAATGAAAAAAGGCATGGTAAATCCACATTTTAAGATACAAAATCTGGACTGACAGTCTCACAATTTGGTCTTATAACATCTTATAATTTTGAGATACTTTGTATGTATATACATTGCTGTAAAATAAATTGTATAAAGGAATATTATAGTTTATAACAATGTTTTTTGTTGATGATTTATGGATGTGATATTTCTCTAACAGATTCAAGAGAGCTTGTTATTCTCTCCAATCAGGTTTCAAGTCATTCAGAGATATAAAAACAACAATCTGACAGTGCCAGAGACATTAAATGAAAACAAGGAAATGCCATTAGGTATAAATATCAACATACCTCATTAGGTGTTATAGTGCGGCGTATATTACAGGTATGGTAATAAGAATAGATGTTAAAGTGTGAGATAATGTTAACTTATTGTACTATGTCACACATGTTACTATAACACATTCAGGGAGAAGATTTAGACATCAGTTAACTGGCCCTGCTTCATTTAACTAGTTAGTACACTACTTGTTAGCTTGTACACATAGATGGTCGTGTCCTTTTAGCCACACAGGTTAAAGCTGCCCCATTTATACTTTGTATTAATAATGAGGGCCAATTAACTAAACTGGACTAGAGGTGTCACTTAAGGGTGTGTGAGGGTGACCTCATGACTCCAACCATGAAATGAGTCCCTGTCTGACTCAGACGTTTTGAAGACCATGTTGGGGAAGTGGTCACTTCTGGTTGAAAAAAACAAGATGGCAATGGACAAGATGGCGATGGACATCACCGTTTCGAAAAGAGGATGGAGCTAGCTAGTTTGGTTAGCAAGTTTCTACCATAATTCAGTAATTCATAACTCAAAGTTCTTAGACAAAAACACAGACAGCACCCAAAGACAAGTTTACGGCTAGTTAAATGTACACAGTGCAGCTCCCTTGCCTGTCTCAGTCGCTGTAACTTACGTGACCCACATAATATAAAATAATGGCGTAGGACAAGAACGCAGTGGAAGACCCATCCACTAGAGTAGCATTACTTACTACGGCCTAACTGTTATACTAAAGTGTGCTAGCTCATTAACTGTTTTTGTTATCTAATAAATTATTTTAGCCATTCTGACATTGCTCAGCCTCTCTGGTGAAAGATACACAATGTTGACGTATATTGTCGGCTAAATGCAGTCAATGCATCAACAGTTTCCAGCATAGTGTGTGATGATTATGTTTCTGTTTTGGCCACTGTAGAGTGCTCAGTCATGAGTTCGAGCGGTAGCACATGCCACTAGAGGCTACTGACAACTACACATGGCCCCTTTAAAGCTTTTATCCAGTCCATTGAGTTGTCTGTATTTTGGGGGTTTATGCTGATGACTACAAAGCTCATCCTTAATCTGACTTCAGCCCCAGAAAAAATGTTTTATCATGTAATGTTTTATATGTAAACATGTCTCTCCTGACTGAACTGTTTCATGAAGCCAAATTTTGTCTTTTGGGTGAAACAGGAAGTGGTAAAATGTTTCCTAAGCCAGCTCACCCTCCAAGCTGATAAAATAACACACACACACACACACACACACACACACACTCCCTCCTCAGTTATCTGTCTCTCCTCTGCTGTCGCTCTGACACACACACACAGAGGGAGGCAGATAACTCTGTGATTCCACTGCTGAATTTTTAACGCTGTTGTGGAACTTTTTTTCCCAGGCGGGTTACTGTGGCACCGGGGTACTGTTACACAGACAAAGAAAGAGAGACAGGGTTCAGTTCAGTTCTGCTGTTTACTGTGGTTGGACGGAAACCAGACTGTTCATGGGGTGTCCGGTAAGTTACTCTATCTATTACATGTTATTTTTGCATATTGAGTTTTTCAGCTGTCGCTTACAAAAATATTTAGTTTTAACACATTATTATTTAACATTCGAAAACAGACATTTCACATTTAATATCACATGTGAAACAAATTTTACATTTGTTAAAGTTATAGAAAGAGACATGTGTACTTTGGAAATGTGAAAACATACATTTCTTCTGCTTTGTTTGTAAAGAGGTTCTGGTTGATCTTCACCAGATGTAGTTTGTTAACTCCTGTCAACTAGCTAAGTAGCAGTCATTTGACATTTTACATGAGAGACCTGTGGCATTTGACTTTTGACCTTCTGACTGCTTGTAGTTATGTTGTGGGTGACTAAACAGAAATTTTATATATAATTACTGGTGATGAACAGTAATTTTGCAGGATTTTAAAAAGTTCTTTCTGTTCACCTGAAATAAGTTACAGTAACTTGTTCACTAATAGGAGCTCTGACCTGGTCAGACTCGCCCTCAATATCACTGACTGTTATACTTGGCACCTTTAAATACTTGAATTATTTATTGTAGGAGTTTGTTCGTGTGTCTTTGCTGTCTTATGCATTCTAGAGGTCTTCTAGTAACCAGGATTTGACCTGGGAATGGAGCAAGGCGTGTTCCAAATTACATGTATATATCACTTTTTGAGTTAGTAAATTACACAAAACCTACAGTAATTTCAACTGCTCGTCCCAGTATATATTGTTCATTGTAAATGAGCTAACAGACCTTTTTTATTTAAAAATAATGTGTGAACTAGCATAAAATCACACTGTTACCTTGTCTAATCCAAGTAACAGTAACTTTACAACACAATATTAAGCATGCTCAGTATCATACTAAATGTACAGGGGTGTAGTCTGTCACAGGAAATGTGCTCCCAATGTAAATATCGGGATAAACAGCCTCTGGCTTTTCTATCATAAGTCTCTCCCATCAACTCTTTTCATGACAACTCGTAATAAGGAATGACATTAACCTGCTCAGAAGTTTTTATCAGGTTATAGTGGAATTCATTTGTAGTGGAATTCAAATATACCTGGCCACAGCATGCTGGTATCTCTGTCAATTAGTCCTTCATCAGCTAGCTAGTTATTGAATAGTTAGTAATCTGAGCCGGTACCAGTGAACATACCGTATTTCTGGATTGAAGTTGAGGTGTACCCCACGCCCCTGAAGTAGTTCTCTCTACTCCCCGGCCACATACCCCTATCAAGATGTTAAGACAGAATGGAAATCAACTATAATAAAAACAAAACAAAACAAAAACAGTTTCACAAAAAAAAAACATGCAAGAGAGCATAGTTTGTGCGAGGTGAGTAGAATGAAGAGCAGCACATAATCCTACAAGCAGCTACAGACTCAAATTTGTGAAATATAATACATTTTCTATACTGGTACTTCCCTGTGGTTGTGTTGCCAGGCTTGAGATTTCATACTCATGTTCCTGTAAGATCAGAATTTAGTCTTCTTCACAGTGAAATTGTCGCCAACATAACTTCTTTTTGGAAGTGTTTTATGGAAGTCAACATATTTAGGGTCAAGTTTTGACCCTTAAACTAGGAAGAAAATCAGGAGAGCTCACACTGACACAGCCTGGAGTACACTTCTATAACACTGCAGCAAGGTGAGAAGTTAAACTGCTGCAGATCCGCAGAAGTGATCTTTGCTTGTAAATGGTTGGTGACCTCTGTCTTAGAATATGGAGAGAAAACTAAAACAGCAGCATTATGTTTCAGCTATTCAACTTGCTCGCTATGTCACAGCAAAGTGCTTTGGTCATTTTGAATGTCAATCAAAAGACCTTTTAAGAATCTTAAAGACCATAGTGAACCAGATTTTATTTTAAACCTGAATCCTCCACCTTTACCTTAGCAACATGACCCTCAACACCCAGAGAGAGAAGTCGCCCCTGCAGCGGCGAGGCAGCACCCCGATTCCTCCAGCCCACTTCTACCAGCACCCATCCTGGACTCGGGACCAGCGGTTCCCCGGCAGTACCCAGCCCGACCCTGAGCAACCCTGTCCCCAGCGCAGTCATCCTCCTTTGGGAAAGTCGGCGTCCTACCACCCTGGAGACAAGTCCCTCCACTATCGCGCCCAGTGGAGTTCAGACTCGGAGGACGATTCACAGAGCGACTTGGATTGTGTTTACAGAGTAGTGTTGCTAGGCGATCACGGCGTAGGAAAGACCAGCCTTGCAGGAATCTTTGCCGGGATCACAGAGAAAGATGAACAACCTGGAGGTGGGCTGTTACGTTTCATTGTCTGATCAGTGTATCTAGTTATCTGTAACTGTTAAAGGAGACCTTTTATGCTTTTCCATGTTTTATGACTTATCTACAATGTTGTATGTTCATGTTAAACATGGCCAAAGCTTCAAATAATGAGGTAAAAGTATTTAAAAGAAATCATTGTGAGCCAAAACCTCAGATTTCCTCCTGTTCTGAACACACAGAAGGAGAGTAGGGTGGGTCCTGACAAAGCCTCTTCAGCCGTTAACCACGGCTTCAGTTCAGCCATACATGTTCGAGCCCGAGCCTGGAGCAGCTTCGCAACCTAGACTGGATCAAGACGTTTTAGAGTGGAAAGTTATTTATTTGTATCAAATTTATCTATCATACATAATGTTATAACTGTACACTGTCTCTACGTCACAGTAACAACTTTATGTCCATTTACTGCCTGGAGGGTATCTAACGTTATTTAAATTTCATATTTAGTTCAAGGCCTTGCCACACTAGCCACTAGTCGAGCATAATGACACCTGTTACATAGTGACACAGGTAAGTTTGGAAGTAAAGGCTGGACTACAATCGAGCAGTTTTCAAGTAGTTCAGGAGCAGTGTTTTCTGTGGGAGATGGGAACTCCCTTTGGGGTAGACTTTGGGCTTTTTCACTTTGCAAACATTACATGCACAAAAAAGATATATAACTCAATAAAGGAAAGGGAAAAGCCAAAAAACATATGTCCCCTTTAAACAAAGACAATATTTGGTATGTTTTCTTGTTGATCCTTTTATCAGCTGCTTCTTTGTTGTAGCAGCTGTTTGATATATTTGCAATCTGCATTTGTTCCTCATAACACTGGTTTCCATCATTTCTGGCAGGGATTATTCAGATATCATGCATGGATAGGAAATGATGCAAACATGCAGAGGAAATAATTAATATCGCATTGGAAGAGAACAGCTATAAACTAGTCAATCTTGTCTTCTTTTCATGACTATGCTTCAATATAAGTTTGATGTTAAACTATGTATCTTCTTCTTTACAAATGTTTCTTGGTGGTCTATAGGGTTTCTTGGCTAAAGGAGATTTTGTTTAGTTGCTGGTCAAGCTAGCAGGGGAGCAACCTGATAGGATGTATTAAAGACAAGTGTGGCACTTCGGGAAATGCACTTACTTGCTTTCTTGCCAAGAGTTAGATGAGAAGATTAAAACCACTCTCTCGAGTACAGAAAATATGAAGCTACTGACATAGGCCGGCAACTTAGCTTATCTTAGCATAAAGACTGGAAATGAGGGGAAGCAGCTAGTCTGGCTCTGTCCAAAGATAACAATATCCACCTTGACCTTTGACCTTCTGTTCTTCTGACAGACTGAGTAACTGGAGTACACCATCAGTCTTCTATGTTTTATTGTTGTGTTGTAGCTTTCATACTCCAGCTCAGTCCTCAGGAGATCAGTGCTCAGTTTCTGACTTTCTGACATCACAAGCCTGACTGACCTGACATCATCGATCCGCTCCTGTGTCATGTGCCATTGGCCTAAGGCCATAATTGACAACCTGTATTGATCCATGAAAGTCTGACATGGTGGGCAGAGCCTGTCTGCTGTTAATTGGAAGGCTGACTGAGCTCTGTGTCTTGTTACACTCTGCTTTAGTTTTACATGTATTTATTGTTCTTGTTGCGGTTGTTAATTCAACTTATTAATACTTGTCAATCTTGTTTGCCAGGTTGTTGCTCACGTCATGTCTCTGGTGATATCGGTCCACTACTTTGGTCCAGACTGAAATCTCTCAACAACTGTGGGACAGATTACCATGAAGTGCCATGAAATTTATAACTATATTAACTCCCCTGACTTTTCATGTAGCACCATTATCAGGTTTTAAACGTGTCAATATGTTGGTTTCATTCCCAGCATTATCACATGCTAAACTGGATGATGAACTAATTGCAAACATTTTTCCTGCTAAACATCAGCATGCTAACATTGTTATTGTGAGCATGTTAGCATGCTGACGTTAGCGTTTAGCTCAAAGCACCACTGTACAGCCTCACAGGGCTGCTAGCGTGACTGCACATTGTTACTCTTGTTGTTTATTGTTTGTCTCAGAGGACACATATGAGCGGACACTGACAGTAGATGGAGAAGAAACCACACTAATCGTCATGGATACCTGGGAGAACGATAAACTGGTACATTGTTTGTATGTGTTGATGAAGTACAGTTGTGGAGCATTAGATGTCATTTTCGAGGATTATGGGTACACGGCATCCTGCAACAGGACCTGGGCCACTACTTTGAAGCAGGATTTGAGGTTAGCAAGGTAACTTCAGGATTAACCCTGGGTTTTCAGTCCTACGATGGTGGTTCACTTCTTACTGGGGTACTTCACCATGGTAACTTATGCTGAAAGGCTAAACTGCTCAGGGACAGGTTATGTTTCAGATAATAGATCAATGCTACAAAAGCACCTCCTACTTACTACATATCATTCGTGTTATAAATATTGACATCACAAAAATGCCATTTAGAAGGAGAACTTTTGTTGGTATTTTCAATTGGAAAAACCTTATGAAAAGGCACATTTTACAAAATACTGTTACAAAACCTATAAGTTTATGTTCTTTCTTTACATACAAGTTAAATTATTTAAAAATAGTGAGTGTCAGGCAATGCACATGCCGACCACTGACAAAAAAATTTATGTGGATCACTATTAATGAGCTTGCACGGTTGCTGTGTGATCAAGGTAAACTTGCTCCTTCACACTAAATGCCTTTTAGAGAGGCTTTTATTGTGGAACAGCAGCAGTTTAAGGGCCACTAGGGAAACACTTTCAGTATATGACAGTTCGAACCTTTTGGTTGACCTCTGAGGTTGAGAGATGGAAATCACAAATCACTTTGCTGACTCCAAAAATCAGTTCAGTTTAAAGATTTATAGTTTATTTGTTTTTGTTGGCATCACCGTTCATAATGCTGTGACTTCACAGTGTTTTTCTGACTGCTGAATTCAGTTCCATGTCTCCCTTCCTTTCAGGAGGGGGAGGACGATTTCTCACAGGATGAATATCTGAAGGTCGGGAGTGCTTATGTCATCGTCTACTCCGTCACCGACCGCTCCAGCTTTGACTCTGCCTCTGAGCTCCGTATCACACTGCGACGCATCCGCCAGGCCGAAAACATTCCCATCATCCTTGTGGGCAACAAGAGTGACCTGGTCCGATCCAGAGAAGTTGCTGTGGAAGGTTGGGGTCACAGGTCACCGGGGATACATACATACACATACCAATATACAACAAATGAATTACAGGTAACAACTGACTGATGCTATTATAATAATGTATTCACTTTTTGTATGTCTTTTTTTCACAGAGGGCCGAGCCTGTGCTGTGGTGTTTGACTGTAAGTTCATTGAGACGTCGGCACCTCTTCAGCACAATGTGGCCGAGCTGTTCGAAGGCGTGGTCCGACAGATCCGCCTCCGTCGGGACGGCAGCGAGGCCGTCCAGCGCCGACGCTCAATCTACAAACGCAAAGAGAGCCTTACCCAGAAGGCTCGGCGCTTGCTGGACCGGCTGGTAGCACGCAACAACCAGCGCATGGCAGTCAAAGTGCGGTCAAAGAGCTGCCACGACCTGGCTGTCCTCTGAGGACATGTGCCTACCAGGAGCATCAGGCTGGACTTTCTTTGACTCGTTGAAGTTCCCTTTGGTTGTGATACCGTGGACGATGGTGTCTGCAGTGATTTTCATTCTTAGCAAGTCAGCAGCAAACTGAATCAGTGGACAGTTACATACTGTAAGTCGCTGTGATCACTGTGAGCAACTCATTTTCCTGTTTGACCATTTGGTCTTCTAATATTTGTGACTTTTACTCTGGATGACCTAAATTTAAAACTTCAGACTGACTGTAAAGGATCATCACTGTCGGGTTAAAGGTTGGATGAGTGTTCAGTGTGTGTGTGTGTGTGTGTGTGTGTGTGTGTGTCTGTGTATGAACAGGTGACCAGTCAGGATGTCCTGTAGTTTCCACTGAGTCCACTGTGCTGTTCTTCTGCGGTTTCTACTGTTTTCAGTTCAACACTGTGCAGAATAAAGTCTTAAAGGAACATTCCTCAATAAAAAATTTTTTTTTTTAATTGTTTGTTTTTATCATTTACGTGAAGATGATTCAAAAGTCAGTCCCAACCAACCGCTCAGAAAACCCCTACTCAAAATAGCGATTGTCCACGCATAGTTTAGCAACCATCACTAGGCACAACAGGTCTTTCAGTCTTTGGATTTCTCCACATGTTGTAGTGGTGTTCACGGGGCTGTAGTAAAAATCAAAGAGTTTGGACACATGGGTCTTTTTTTAGCTTGTTCCACCCAAAAACACAAGTAATGGATTAGTGATGTGCTGGTTCCCTTCAAAACTATAATGGATTAAACTGTGTGTATATCTGCTCTAACATAAGCTACTAACTTTACATTACATTTATTCATTTAGCTGACACTTTTATCCAAAGTGACAATTGTTATGTTTGTCAGGGACACATTAACAGGTAACTAGCTTACTACATATAGAAGTCGCTTAAAGTTACTTCCAAAAGTAGCATATTTTTGGATAACTACATTGTTTTGTCAGGAGACAGGTTACATTACAAAAAGACCTGTTTAAGATGGGGTTTAGAGCAGAGTTAAGGCTAACTGCCTGTTACTGTCAGTAAAATTAACAGTTGTTAGCTAGAAAATGGAAGCAGCTTTTCTTAACTTCTGTCCATCATTTGTCAAATTACTTTTGAATTTTGATTGTTTACCCTTTTATTGTAAATTGGACATGTGCAGTGTGAGAATGAAAAGCTTGACAGGTGTAGTAACAGTAACTAAGGGGGGCAGGGCTTCGTGAACAGTAAATTGTTCTTTATCTTATTTATTTTTGATCATGTAAATGCATTTTTAAGTATTTCCTTCATTTTGTCTTATATATCCTTTTGTTTTTATCAGATAGTTTTTATTAGATTAAGATTACTTAATTTTTTTTTATTATTATTTGATCTTCACATTTTTTTTATTTCTCTGGTTATAATCTCTTTCCTGTAGGAGCTGCAGGGAGAAAACCTCTATGTTCCACTTCACATAAACACCCTCTCAGATCGCCACATCAACCCCGGGCCTCCTGGATGTTTACTGTTGCTGTGGTGACCTATGGTTACCGTTAGCCACAGCTGAAGCAGAGGCGGTTTACTGAGCCGTCGTCATGACGACATGGTTGCCTGATGACACCTCTGTGGGGTTGACAGAAAACAGGCAGAGCGTTTGGCTGATGGATGGGCCAGTGTCTTTTAATTTTCCTTTTATGCCCCGAGTTTAGCCTCTCAGGCTGCATACAGTCCCTGTCTGATGGGAACCGTACAAATCCTGATTGGCTGTGTTATTGGCCAAATGTAAGAATGTTTTTTGTCTGGAAGCTACATTTGATCAAGACTGTATTCGAAATAGCATGTCAACATACTGCCTACTACATACTCAGTCAGTATTTACTGCAGACTGTTTGCACTGAAGTACTCAAGCAAGCAGGACAGTCATGTGACTGTATCAAATTTGGGGCGGTTTAGTATTCAGTTAGCTCACAGCGCATACTCAGAGATTTTTGCTTATCTAGTACACACAGAACGCACAACATACAGTACTCACGTGAAAATAAATACAAACTCATGTTGTGTCAATCAGACACTGACTCCAAAAATTTCGTCCATCATTAAAATTTTCAGAACCGGTT
Source organism: Micropterus dolomieu (assembly GCF_021292245.1). Lineage (NCBI taxonomy): Eukaryota > Metazoa > Chordata > Actinopteri > Centrarchiformes > Centrarchidae > Micropterus > Micropterus dolomieu. The sequence goes on along the minus strand of NC_060167.1, from coordinate 9,518,248 downwards.
TGATTTTCATTTCATAACTCAGAAAGCTGCCTTCAACAGGTCTGACGATAATATTCAGGTGGATGATGATGACAAGGAGGAGGGTGAAATAGAGGATGAGGACAGCAACACAGACAGAGAGGGAGCAGGAGACGGAGAGACAGCACCAAGCCACAAAATCATCCTCACTGCTGACGATTCTTATTTTATCTTGTATCATGACTTTTTAAGCAAATAGAATAATAAAATGCATCACATCCAGTGTGCAAGGTTTCTGTCTGTAACGAAAAACATAACACACACAATAATACAGTTTTGGAGTGCAAAGCCTTTTATTATGAATAGTATGTTAGTGTGCAATTCTGAATACAGTCTAAAAGTCTACAGCCATGCTAGCGGCTCTGTGAAGCTGTGCTAAATGCTAACAGCATGCTAACATGCTGATGTTAAACAGGTAATGATCACTGTCTTAGTTAAGCATGTTTGCATCCTAATATTTGCTAACTGGAAATAGACACATAGTAGAGCTGAGTCTGACAGGAATGTCATTAGTTTTGCAAGTATTAATTCATATATCAAAGTATTGATACTGATAATGGCACTAGATGGAAGTTATTACACTCATCCTGAGGGGGACATGAATGTCTGTATCAAATTTCATGGCAATCCATCCAATTGTTGAGGCATTTCACTCAAAGCTACAAATGTCACCCTGTTGATGGCGCAGGAAAAGAGACCAAAGTTATAAAATTCTTTATTTTTAGAAGTAGAAGAAGTAAACAGAAATTAAGTTGAGCTGCTGTGAAATAACAAACTGATTTGAATCAGAAGCAGTTTATCTGGAAACCACATAAGGCAGACTGGTTGTCCCAGTTTTTACTGATCAAATAGCCTATCTGCTTATTGATCAGGCATTTTGGTAACACACACACACACACTGTGGTTGTTCAGGGACAGTAGATAGAGGAAGAGTGTTTAACATTGATTTGATGAGGGTAATGGAAAAATGCATGACTCTGCTCAACCCGGATGACACACACACACACACACACACACACACACACACACACACACACACAGAGTGATGTGTAAACATCCTCTCAGTGGAGGAGGACCAGAGGCTCTGAATCTGTTATGAATAGAAACATAAGAAAATTCTCCACAGTTTTTCCACTCTGAGGTGTAAAGGTTGTGGAGAAAATGTGATAACGTCTTATGACACAGATTTCTACAATAACTAATGACATTGTTGGACCTGCTGGATCTGCTCTAATTCTGTTGTTATATTTCCAGCTGTAGAAGTAGAAACAGAAGCACTAGCATTTGGCTTAGGATTTTGTTGAAAATCACTTCCAGCTAGCAGCTTTGGGCTAATGTGGGTCATAAGCACATTCTAGCACCCGTAACCTCTAGCACCCGTACAACGTAGACACATGATAAAAGGTGCATTTGACTTCATGCGGCGCTGCGCGGCACTGACTTAATGTGATGCATGCTACACTTAACATAAGGCATGCTGGTTAGAAATTCTGTCCGCCTTTCTCCGGTGCTGCAAAACGTCACCATGTCACATGACATTAAAAACTCGCGGGAGCAAGGCGGCTGCAGGTGGCTAGTCGGGAGGCCGCAGTTGGTTTTCTCCGGCTGCGCAAAGTTCGCACATCTCAAACGCATCAAATGACGGTTACAGATGATGTAGGTCATGTGATTTCCAAAACATAGGTACAGCCAGGAAACGGAGTTCAAAATTGCCGTTTTAAGAGGCATGGAAAAATGCCACTGGCAGTGGAGCTATTGTAGGATAAGCTCATAGGAGTAAAGACAGATAGGAGTTAAAACAACCTATAGCCCCCGACTTGCTTTTTAACAATGCGTAGGCGTAGACAGGCAGCATTGTTCACATACTTGCCTGCATACTTTGCGAGTAAATGAAGGATTAAACGTGAGTCCACAAGGGGGCAGACCAGGGCCGGATCGTTCCTCACCCACACCGGATCATCTTCCTTGACAACCTCCGAATTTGCACAACGTAAATAAACCAAACATAGCAAACCTCGAGGAGACATCATAACAATCTCGGTAATTGCGGACTAGCTCCATGAGTTTTATTATACACATCCTGCCATAAATCTCTTTTTTAAGTCTGCTGCTGCTATATTTCAATAATTAATAAAGCATGTTTTCAATGAACCAATGACTTCCCATAAATCATTCCAAACCAATATTCTCAAACTATGAAGCATGTAAACATTTTGGACATACATAAAACATTTCAAGTTAAGCACTCCATCACCCCCTTCCTTTCAACTGCAAGTGTGCTATTTCTTGTGCCTTTTTTTTGCTTTTTTGTTTTTTTAAACCTTCAAAGCTCACTTGTTGAACAACAACATGAATTGTCCATGAGATCAGTCTCTATACCTGGCAGCGCGTCTGACCGCTCTACCACCTCTGGTGTAGCATGTAGGTCTACTGTCCATACTCACAGTGGGAGGATCTTGTGGTGGCGGGTCTTGCGATGGTGTATCATCTGACTCACGTGTCTTGAGAAGCTTGTAACTCTGAGTCCAAATGTTCCTCAAAGCGAGTGTCTCTGAAGAGACTCGGGTGTATTTTCCTCAGATGTCACCTGTTCCTACTGAGCATCCTTCCTGCCAGTGTCTGCACTGTGTAGGAGCATGGTTCATCTCTCTGCCTGATGACAACTGCAGGCTCCCAACCGCACTGTGTCTGCATGTGTAAGGTGTCACCTGGGGACAACGCCGGCAGTGACTTTGCATGCTGGTCGTAGTGTTGCTTTTGACGTGACTGCAGGTCCTGTATTTGTCCTGGATGTGATGTGGGGTTGACTGTTTCAGCACGGCACTGGAACATGGAAGTGTGCTCCACAGGATTCTTCCCATCAACATTTGTGCAGGCAAGATGTTCAGTCCTGTCACCGGTGTGTTCCTCAATGACAACAACACCAGATGTGGATTAGTGCATGGCTTTCTTCAGCGTATGTCTCACAGTCTTTATGGCCCGCTCAGCCATTCCATTTGAAGAGGGAAAACCTGGGCTAGAATGTGAGAGTTTGGATTCCCAGGAATCCGCAAATGACTTCATTTCATAGCTGGCGAATGGGACATGATTCTGAAAGAAAACCGACTTCATTTTCTGAATAACCGTGTAAGCCGTTTTATCAGGTATGTTGAGCACCTCAGGATATTTGGTCAGGTAATCGACTAACAGAAGATACGACTGACCACTCAGCTCGAAGATGTCAGCTCCGACTTTCATCCATGGCAGGTCTGGAACCTGATGTGGGACAAGTGGCTCTGCCTGGTGTTTAGGCTGTAGCTGCTGGCACTGCACGCACTTCTCCACCATTGTCTCTATGTCTCGTGCCATGCCAGGCCAGTACAGGACTTTTTGTGCTTTGGCCTTTGTGCGCTGCACTCCTTGGTGAGCGAGATGTATGCTGATATTTTGCCGCATCGCTCAGTAGCAGTGTAGTTCTCTGTCTAGACTTCGCTTCTTCGTAGGCCAACCTTTTGTATGAGTGTTTCCTCACTCAGGGCGTCTGTGGCCTCTAAGGCATACACAACTCTTTCATCACAGGGGTTCTCGTCAACATTTCTGCCGTCCCTGCTCGCAATAGCGCGTGAGAGTGTGTCGGCAATGTACATGTGCCTGCCTGGTGTGTATGTGATGCTTAGATCATCCTTTGCAGTTGTTGCAGCATTCCTTGCAGGCGTTGGAGGCTTTGTTTGTCTTCTGGGGCTGGCGTGTCGACAATTGCTTTGATCTTTGTGTCGTCAGCCCTCTGTCCTGCTGTCGTTATGACGTGTCCCATGTATCTCACTGTCAACTTTAAACTGGATTTTATCTTTGTTAAACTTCACCTTTGCTGCCTTTGCTCTCCATGACTTTCTGCAGGATTTCATCATGTTCCTGCTCTGACGCTGCGATTATCATTTCATCTGCTATGACGTATACACCTGAGATCGCAGTTCTTCTGTTGAAACACCTCGCTAGCAGACTTGATCCCGAATGGGAGTCTGAGGAATCGGAACCGGCTCCACGGCGTGTTGAAGGTGCACAGCTTTGACGATGGCTTGTCTAGCTTGATCTGCCAGTATACATCCTTTTCATCCAAGATGGAGAAGATGGATTTCCCAGCTAGTCTGCTGCACACATCTTCAGGAGTAGGGATGGAGTAGGGATGGAGTACTGCTGGCGCTTGACTGCCTGATTCAGGTAGCAAGGGTCCAAACACACCCTTAACGCACTGTTCTTTTTCTTTGTAGCAACAAGACTGTTCATCCGTTCTCTTGGCTCAAGGTGTTATCACCTTCCTTTTCTCCTAGTCCTCCAGTGTCTCTCTCAGGGAGTCCATGATAGAGAGGGGTACATTTCTGCAGGCGTCAATCACAGGTGTGGCGGTTGGGTCATGTGGATGTGGTGGAAACTCACCCAGTCCTGTGAAGACATCTGCGTATCTTTCAATCAGCTCCTCTTTGGTTGCTGGAGGTTTTTCTGGCTGCGGCAACTTTGCTGTGAATGTCTCAACCCTTTTTACCAGCTGCAGCTCCACACATGCCTTGATATGATTGTGGCTGTTTCATGCCACACAGTGTCTTTAGTTTTTTGTGCTGCTTCTTTGTTATCATTATGAACCATGTCAATGTATAAAGAGTTCACTTCACTCTCTATGTTCTTTACAGTTTTTGACTTTTCTCAGTGCCTACTCTACATACCTTTGAGAAATAGTTGTGTTTTCCGCATTTGTGACATACTGCACCATAAGCTGGGCATTGACGAGGCTCATGCTTGATTGTGAGTGTGTTGTACACTTCTAGTGCCTCTTCGCCAACAGTCTGAAGGAGAATGGCTACTTTCACCGTCTCTTCTATGTCCAACGCACCTAACCATATACAGCCGAAACCGTTGTTCTCGTCTACGCCAGTTTTCAGCTATATTACCGGTGAGCATCAGCAGTGACGGGGGTTTGAAGTTCTCCATGTCTGCGCCTGTCCGGCATGCCCAACAGCAAGGTTGCAGAGATTTATGGGTGTGGAAACAGACTGCACTTAGGATCATGCACATGTTCAGAACCACTAAGTAGCACATCTCGATAGGTTGCATAAATCAACAGAACAACGGATGGTGGTGAAAACTTTGTCTAATAAAAGCCAAAGCTGGCATTCTTTCCTTCGGACTATTAGTATTGCTGTATCTTGTTTTGTTACATTTGCTTGATGTTTGGCTGTTAGCAAAGTTGGTTAATTTCTAGTTTTTGATCGTAATGTAATCATAACAAAGGCATTTATACAGCTGTCCTTATTTATGACAGTGGGGAATTACACTCAGAAATAGTAAATCCTTCATAATGTTGCTTTAACACAGGACATAGCCCATGCAAACAGTGGGCCCAGGGTCCTATACCTAAACTCAAGTCTAACAAGAGTTTCATCTCAGGTAAACATTGCAAATTAGGTTTAAACAGTATAAAATCAGCCCACTCTCTCCTCGTCATAGTGACATCAAGCTATACTGTGAAGAAACCTGAAAGCTTCAGACTAAATGAGAAAATGAAAGTGTCTTAGGTCTGAACACACCGTCTCTGACCTGAACATAATTCTTAAGGACATTTCAAACATTTGAGCCCTTTGAGTTGCGTTTGATTTACAGAGACACAGAAAATCAAACAATCCCCTGTGTTTATTTAAACTGCACAGTTTCCTCTCTTGTCTGTCTCTGGTTAAGCGTAAAAACCACAGTACTGTATCTGTGCCTCTTTATTCACACACTCTGAAACTGCCAGGAACTTCAGGAATGTAAACTGAGGACTCTGCCAGCAATACCAGTGTGTGAGACTCTGGGTCCCCCTGCTGGCTGGATGCTGTTTGCTGAATGTGTTTTAATGGTTTTAAAAATACAAACATTACAACAGCGATAAAAACATAAAAAGGATATTTCAGAAATTTAAATATCAATAAACATTTTTACACAAGCCATATATTGTACATGAATTTTCAAATATGCCAAGCAGGGATGAAAATTAACACCCGCCAAATGCTGACTGCAATCAAGCCAGTCTCCACTTCGAAAACGACATTCAAGCCAGCCCTCGCGCTGTTTTGCGATGCGTGTTGTTTGTAGCCATTACGGTAACATCGCGTGGCAGCACATTTCAAAATAAAGTGAGCTTCTGCTGAACACAATGCAATCGGTGTGGCAGAAACGATTGAATAAATAAATAAATGCACAACACAAGTATCTACCGGAAATATTACATTTTCACAGAAAGCTTACTAAATTTAACCAAGATTCAAACTGAGGTAAAAACAAAACCTTCTGTTTGAAAGTTACTGCCCTGGAAAATGTCTAATATTTTCACTAAATTTACTGATTTCAGACTGATGTAAAAAGAAAACCTTCTGTTTCCACTGATTCATTTCACTTCAGAGATTGCAGTGGCGATCGTACCACAAAAAAAGCCACTTGAGGGAATTTGAAGTCGTCTCCAACGTGTAATGGTGCAAAAACTCACATCTGCCATGGCATGCAGTTAACACTTTATTTTATGCAGAATAAAATTACTTACAAAACACTGCTGCTTGCATTACGGATGTAAATTGAGCTCCTACGTATGCAAAAAAACAGTAAACACGATGCTAACGGTAGGACATGACAAAATCCATCACGAACATACACACATGCACGCAAGCACGGTTGAAAAACTGTGTGGCTTCCCCAGATTGTAATTCCCTCTCGTTATTCACCTGTGACTTCCTCATATAGCCTCTGTTAGCACTGTGATTCCCTGCCTATGCAGTGTCACCCCTATACAACTTACCACTAACAAATGTCAAAATTGGCTACAACACACCGGCCCCTAATTGTTACTCTATAATAACATAACAATTAAATACCATACAAACAATGGAGCCAATAAAATATCCATCATGCACAGGTGTACTATCAGTTATATATACACACACACACACACACATCAGTCTTTATCCAGCTTCTTGCAGAAGACAAATCTTTGTGACTGGCCTCTCCAGAATGTTGCATTTGGTCTGGACTTTAACAGACCGCACAAGTCCTCGTGAATAAGGAAAGGTCTGCAGTTCCTTCCCTAACAACCAGGATCCGCAAGGGGCAGTAGAGTCCGCTACAATGACTGTCTCCAGTGATGAAGCTTCTCTTGTCCTTGGACCACCGTTGTCGTTCTTGTAACAGAGGAAGTACTCCCGAATCCTTTCCTTTTCCTTTGAATGGATGTGGAGGCAGTTTGGATGTTGCAGGTTACACAACTTGTAAGACAGACGTCTATGACAATATTCGCTCATGTGACCAACAGTCAAACACCCAAAACAAACACCTTTCACCTTCAGAAAGTCAATTTTCTCTCTGTGCAGCTTCTTCTCCATCCTGGGGCACAACTCCAATCTGTGACCCTCCTCACACAGCAGACACGACACCTTTGTTGACTTATCAGTTAAATTTCTCTCTTTTTGCACTTGATGTGTTTCCAGTATTAACAACTTCCACGGAGGTAGTAAAACTGCTTCCCCTTCCCTTGAAGCAAACCTGTGAGACTTTATGTCCAATGTTATATTTTGGTGGTAAGATGGATGTGTCCGGAATGTTTCCAAAGAGTGGATCAGAGGCAATAGATACTTGCCTCTCAATGAAACTGACAATGTCACTGAAACCTGCTTGACGACAGTGCCTCTCCTGAAACTCATAAGCAGTGTTTCTCCACCTTTTCCCTCAGTTTATATGGTTGCTTCAAGACCATAGCACGCATGTTGGATGGCATATTCATCTCTGTCATTTAGCTAATGTCCTCCATTGTATTACAACAGACCCATAGAAACAAAGCAAAGGCTTGCAAGCCCTTCACATCTTCTGCTTTCACTGGTGACCATCCCAGAGCTTTCTCCATGTAAGCTGTGGCTATTCTTTGTTCATTTCCAAAGCGTTCTTGAAGAAGTGTCTTAGCTCTTTGATACCCCCTTTCAGGTGGCATGTGTTGACAGCTCTTGACCAGCTCCTTAGGTTGTCCTTCGGTGTACTGCTCTAAAAAGTACAAACAATCTATACTGCTAGCAGCGTTTCCTTCCACTCCATTTTCAAATGCTCTAATGACTGTGCTGTACTCGAGAGGGTCTCCATCAAAAATTGGTAGATCCCTTGGAGGTAATGATAGTGAAGACTGCTGCTGCACCAGTAAAGCAGTTATGTTGTTTTGCCTTTGCATAATAGTGAGAAGATTTTCTTGTTCCACACTGGTTTGCACTAAACCATCACGCTTTATGGACTCCTGCGTGGAAAGAATGGCCGTTTCCTGTGTGTGATGTGATTGGTTTGCTGAGATTGTTGAGGCATGCTTGGTTTGTGATCCAGAGCATGAGCTTTTTTCCCACCTTGTTGTAAACTGGTTTCCTTAGGTCGTGCCCCCATTGACACTGTGGCTTTGCTGCCTCCTTTTGGCAGATGATTGAACAGATGGCTTGAATCCTTGGGACATGTCTCCATTGACACTGTGGCTTTGCTGCCTTCTTTTGGCAGATGATTGAAATGATGGCTTGAACTTTGTGGAACAAATTCCATAGCAGAGAATCTGAGAGAGAATTTGTATTTTGACCTTTTCAGATATGAATTCATTCCATCAGAACGTGCACTGGAGCTTTGCACATCAGAACCTCTGTACTTAAGCACCGTAACCTTTGCTGTGAGAGCAGCAATTTGACTTTGCAATTCAAGCACCTCCTTCTTTTGTCTAATTTGTTCCTTCTGTACCTCCAGTTCATGCTTTTCTTTTTGGGTAGCTGCCATAGCAAGAGCAGCCCTTTCAGCCTCTGCTTTGAGGTATGCAGAGGAGGTTGATAACTGGAGCAGGAAGCTGATGTGCACCTTTTACCACCAACATTAGAAACACTGTCATTTGGACCAATATCATCAGTGATCACAGCCATGTGTAGCGCAGCATTGTCAACTTCATCATCATCATGTTTGCATTGCTCCTTAGTGTCAAGCAACCACTCTTTAATCCTTTTAATTATTTCTGCATTGCTGTTCATTTGGGTTTCAAACCATTTATTTAGTTTTGACACTTCCTCCTTTGGTAGGAATGATTTCAGTGATTCATGCAACTCTGTTGTTTCCACAGTTATTTTCAGTAACGTATCATACGTGATCTGTACCCCTGACACTTCCTTTTTCAGTTTGTAGAGTTTCTTTATCCTAAGGTTCCTTTCCTTTTGATGTGATAATATTTTTTCTTCCAAAGCATTAACCGTGAGTTTAACTGGTCTTTTACCAAGTTCATTCTCCGTTTCACTTTGATTGACAAGTGCAATCAAATCCGCGTTACTCATTTTGGTGATGATTTAGACAAGCTGCCGATTTCTTTATTTTAGAATTGAAGCAGGATTTACCTGTATCCTAATTGTGAGAAGTCTAATCTCTTCCACACAGCTTAAAACAATTACAAAACAATCGTTATTCTTCGGTGTTGCTTTAGCCCACTTTAATTTATCAGCGTCCAGTTTCTCCTGTCGGCATTCACTGAGTGGAATCAGCTGGAGCGCTGTGCTTCTGCCTTCCCAACATCGGCATGATCCGTCCATTGAAGCGGAGTTTTTCAACTTATGTAGTGGCGATTATACCACAAAGAAAGCTACTTGAGGGAATTTGAAGTCGTCTCTAAAGCGCAATGGTGCAAAAACACTTTATTTTATGCAGAATAAAAGTACTTACAAAACACTGCTGCTTGCATTACAGATGTAAATTGAGCTCGTACGTATGCAAAAAACAGTAAACACGATTCTAACGGTAGGACATGACAAAATCCATCACGAACATACACACATGTACACAAGCACGGTTGAAAAACACATGGGTATGCACTGTATTAAGGAGAGGATGACCTGGGCCATATATTGCGAGATTTTGGGGAACAACCTCCTTCCCTCAGTTAGAGCATTGAAGATGGGTCGAGGCTGGGTCTTCCAACATGACAATGACCCGAAGCACATAGCCAGGATAACCAAGAAGTGGCTCTGTAAGAAGCATATCAAGGTTCTGGCGTGGCCTAGCCAGTCTCCAGACCTAAACCCAATAGAGAATCTTTGGAGCCCAGAAACCTGACTGATCTAGAGAAGATCTGTGTGGAGGAGTGGGCCAAAATCCCTCCTGCAGTGTGTGCAAACCTGGTGAAAAACTACAGGAAACGTTTGACCTCTGTAATTGCAAACAAAGGCTACTGTACCAAATATTAACATTGATTTTCTCAGGTGTTCAAATACTTATTTGCAGCTGTATCATACAAATAAATAGTTAAAAAATCATACATTGTGATTTCTGGATATTTTTTTTTTAGATTATGTCTCTCACAGTGGACATGCACCTACGATGACAATTTCAGACCCCTCCATGATTTCTAAGTGGAAGAACTTGCAAAATAGCAGGGTGTTCAAATACTTATTTTCCTCACTGTATATAGCAATTGTAAGTTGCTTTGGATAAAAGCGTCAGATAAATGTAATCATAATACATAATCATTTTGACATAATTATAAAGCTGTGGTCTGTAAAAAAAAAAATGTGTTTCAATTATATGTAAAGGCATCTGCTTATATTCTCACATTGTCTAATATACTTCCACAGAACCTTTTACGGGTCTCTGCCACTGAGAAGAAAACATGCTGCAGGTGGGTGGATGCCATCTGGGCTCCTAGACTTGATATAACATGCCTGACACCCTTTGTGCTACAGATAACCTGTTTAGGTCAGAAAAAAGCTTTTATTCTGTTAAGTTTGTTTGTACTATATGCATGATAGGAAAATTCTCTGGAGCATCAACAGACCTGGTAAGAGCCTTATCTGGTCCTGCGTTTCCAGATCTGCAGGTCTTGTGAAAAAATCTAGTTTTAAAACCTTCAGCAAAAATGGGGCCTGGTAGATATCCAGATAGAGAGCAGGACAAATGGGAGACATTAACAGGGGCCCGCAGCTTTTTTGCCCTGGGGTCTCTTAACAGGTTTATCCAGCCCATATGCTATGCTTCTGTGGAGAGATCTGACTTAATTGCTAAACATCTGAAACATCAGAACAACATCAAACATTCACATTCCTCTCTGCTTATTGATGCACCTAGCAGACCCTCAACCTGTCTTAAACACTTTGTATAAATAATATTAATTCTGTCTGAATAACTGGAAGAACAAAGGGACCTTCATCATGGCTGCCTGCTGGGGCTGATGTGAGATGCTTCCTGTTGATCTAAGTAATATTTACCCTTCAGAGACACAAACCGTCTGAACATGTATGACACGTAGAGAGCAGCTCTGGGCCTGTTGAACTGATGTTGAGGATCAGTCTGACATTTCCTAAATAGTCGTGTTGTCTGTCAGAGTCAGATCCGAATCGGAAATACTTTATTGATCCCCAAGAGGAAATTCTTTTGTCACAGTTGCACACTTGAGGAACAGAAATAATAATAAATAGTAGATCTGTTTCAAACCTGCCAACATGGCCATCAGGACAGGACTTCAGAGAATCTGCAGAACCTGCTGCTAAAACCACAGTGTCTCCTTTTCACAATACTGTTTGTACAACTGTCCAAGAAATAACACATGTAGGTATTCATGTTTTTTTGTCCTCTTAAAATCTGCTCAACGCTGTAATCCAATTAATTTCAGATGGGGCTTGATCCTGCAGACCAGTGGCATCTTGCTGTATTTTACTTAGGTTATGAATGTTGTTTTTGAAATGATTAAGTGTTACACGTCTTTTATGGGCTACATTTTGTGTTTTCTGTGTAAATAACAAATTGACAGCATTGTTATTTTGTATAATGTAACCTCCTAGTTGTAGGTGGGGCTCTCATGTTTTCTGTAGCCTTTTTTGCCCAATGAAAAATGCTGTAATAAATAAATAAATTAATTAATTAATAAAGACTTGGGTGAATATACTGTGCATGCTAAAATGCTAAATATGAGGACTTAAAATAATGTGTTACAATTCCATTTTATACTTGAAATGTGATCACGGTACTTACTTAATTTTGAAGCTTACCGGATGTTTCATTGTTGCTGTTGCTGTGGACTCTTGCTGCAGGAGCACATAGGGGAGGAACTGTATGGGTGTGGTTACGACTATACAACCCTCAATGAATTGAAACATTCCTCAGCAGTGTGATCAAACAGCGGCAGAATGAACAGCGCAGGTAGGAACTGAAACACACGACAGGACAAAACATTACACGGGTCACCAAACTGGCTAAAACAACAAGCTGCACTCACATATAGGACACAAGCCGCGTCCTGCAATCAAAAGTGGGGTTCGCATTCTTCAACACAGTTCAAATCTGAAAGCAAGGGCGCAGGTTCGTTTTAAAATTGGAGGGGAGACGTGAAACGGATGGTTTTCTTCCAGAAAAGTATGAGCGTTAAGTAGGCCTACTAAATTTCCTGCATTGTGGTACTTTTTGTACGCCAATTTCTGCTTTTTCTGCATTAATTTATGGTGGAAGTGGCTTTATTTATGTAAAGGTTAAAACAAAATTCAGGTGACGATTCGAAATGTAAAAATGAAATGGAATATAGCGTACTAAGGCTCTCTCTGGCTCTTTCACAATCTCAGACCGTCTGAGGAGCCTTTTAGGAGTGTATGAGACAAGGAACTGCAAAACTGAAACAAACTGAAAAACCTTCTGATCGGCATTAATCTCGCCACAAATCTATACCCTACTAATTTTAACTTGATTGATTTTTAGATCTCTTTTTTTTTTTTTTTCTAAATGGGTTCTCCTACTCAGTCATATTTGACAGACTACAATTCTACCTTTTGGTTTTTGTTCTTGCTAACTTGCGTCTGTCAGTCGTTTGTGTAGGAAACATTGTTTAATAAAATGTGGAAAACTTGCCAAAGTGTCCCTTAACATCCCCCAAAGGAGCATGGGAGGCTGTTTTCCCCGGACTGTTACCATGATTATTTATCTCTAATAATAAATAAAAGTAGGCCTAAGTTTTAATAAACTAAACTAACTTAAATTAAATACCAACACACATTAAACATTTGGCGCAAATACAATCCAAAACACCATTCAGTCCAGATTTTTCATTAAAATTTAGTTAAAGAGTCATGAGTTGTTGTTGTCTTTCAGAAGCGATTCATTGATTTCATTTTCAATGGGTTTGTTGATCGATCACTAATGTGATATTTGTACAGATCCATTACATTTCTCAAAGTCCATGTGGTGTCACCAGATTGATTAGGCTGAATCTTCCCCTGGACTGTCTCCCTATAGTGACTGACTGTGCAAAGTAGATCTGTATTCAAATAGACAAAAATAAAGAGGAATAATATGAAGAACAAATTTTAGGTTAATTTTACACAAAAGAAAGTAAGAACCACAAAAGAAAAAGTTACAATGCAGTAGGCTAAGCATGAACATGGGATTAAAAGTGGAACATGAGAGAACTAATATGGCGCAAAATGTTGACACTGAAATTAATAAAAATGTAGTGATCTTCTCCAATTTTTCCATTTTCTTATGAAATCCTTTTCTACATCCCACTCTGTCCACCTCCTTGTTTCTTTATTTACTTTTCTATTTTCTCCTTTCCATTCCTACCGCCTTGTTACCTTTTTTACCTCTTCCTCTTCTTCTCTACCTTTTTTTCCCCCCCTCCTCCAATCCTTCTGTCTCCTTTCCCTCCTTACCTCTTCTTCTCTCCTCCCTTTTTCTTGCTACCTTAACCTCTGATTCTTTACTCCCTCTTTTCCTTTCCTACCTTCTCTTCTTCTCCATTTTCTCATTTACTTCTTTACCTTCTCCTTTCCTTTCATACCTCTACATTCCTTTCTTAGCTCCTCCTTTACTTCTCTATGTCCTCCTTTACCTTTCCTGCCTCGTCTTCTCCTTCTCTCTCTCCGCCTCTCCTTTACTATCACTTAGTAGCCTGATTTAAACCTCCTAAACTGTCAAACTGTGCACTCAGGGCTCTAGTAAACAAGGAATGAAAATGAAAAAGTTGATCATTCTCTGTAGCTTCAATCTTGTCCTGAACTCTGAAGTATCAACAGAAAAGCTTTCTGATGATCTGAACTGTTTCCTGTTGTTTATTCCAGTTGCATATCCCCCTGTCAACGCTCCTGCGGCCAACATGTTCAGCGCGCCTGGCTATGAAGGCACAGTGGCAGGAGGAGGTAAAAAGAGTCAAACCCACATCTTTTCACTTGACGGTTCAGTGTGTAGGTTTTAGTGGTAAGGGTTGCGAATTCTAACCTACGGCCCAGTCACTACTCACCCCTCCCTTTGCAAGTGCGGAGGAAAAACAACAGTGGCCAAAACGCTCTGTTGACTCGTCCAAATTTCACTTCTGTTCTTACTTCTAATAAACCAGGCGACTAATTCTACTACTTCTTGTACTTCTTCTTTTTCTTCTTGGTACGTATTCAACATAGTGAAGAAATGCACTCTGTAGAACAGTTTGTCCGTTTGGGCTACGGTAGAAACTTGGCAGCGCAACATGGCTAATTCCATGTAAGGGGTCCCGCGGTGTACAGTATGTAGATAGAAGTGGCTCATTCTAAGGCAATAAAGACATAACTGTTAATCTTTATCCCACCCGTTTTGTCTTCTCTTTTCCATTCCTATCCCCTTGTTTCCTTTTCTACTCTCCTCTTTTTCTCTTCTGTGTTCTTTCCTTTCTCCTCCTCCCCTTTTCCATCTCCTTTCCTTCTCTACAGCCACCTCTCCTTCTCTTCTCCTTTCTTTTCCTTCCCCTCCACTTCTTTTCTTCCTCCTTTCCATTCCTACCTCCTCCTTTCCTTCTCTACTTCCTGCTATACCTTCTTTCCTTTTGTAACATTTCTTTACTTCTCTACCTCCTCCTCTCCTTTACTATCACTTAATAGTCTGATTAGACCTCCTAAACTGTGCACTCAGGGCTCTCGTTAACCAGGAAATGAAAATTATAAAGTTGATCGTTCTCTGTAGCTTTAATCTCAGCCTAAACTCTGAAGTATTAACAGAAAAGCTTTCTGATGATCTGAACTGTTTCCTGTTGTTTATTTCAGCTGCGTATCCCCCTCTCACCGCTCCTGCGGCTAACATGTTCGGCAACATGCCTGGCTATGAAGGCATTGTGGCAGGAGGAGGTAAGAAGAGTCAAACCCATAACCCTTAACTTAATATTCATGTTGTTGCAAATCCTTGAAGTATCCCGATGTTGTTGCAGGAGGATACCTGCCCCCTCCCATGCCAGTGGAGCCTGTGGCCCCACCCCAACCCGGCCCTGCACCTGAGGACTGGAGGTAAGACCTGGGGCGAGTTCAGCATAGCGAAACGTTTATTTCAGTGGAAAAGGTGGTGTCTTGAACACACCGTTGTGTACGCAATCGCACTGATTTACAAACTTATTGCAGCTTATTGGGTAACACCTCTGACACACCCACCAAACAGGAGAAAACATACCTTGAAGCCCGTTGTGCAATGTTGCAAGTAAACATGTGTCCAAAAATGTTGTCAAGCGGGATGCTCACGTTGCTTTGTGTTTGCTAGATGAGAAAAAGCTGCGTTCAGAGAACATTCTAGTGTAATTCATAATGTGATTTGTGTGTGTGTAGCATTCCCTCTCTGTCGGAGGATGTGGCTCGTGAGGCGTTCGGGAGCTTTGTGTCATCTCACTGCTGCTACAGTAGTGGTCCTGTCGAAGATGGAGTCATCACCAGCATGGAGCCGTTCAACACCTACAGGGTGATCTAATGTTCACACTCTTTATGATACTGTTAACTGCCTGTGTTGTTTTTGTCACTTAAGGATAATCTAGTCCTGTTCTGTATGGCTGATACCATCAGCTGATCTAATCATTTATGCTAATTTCTATGCATAGAATACAATTTATCATTTTCCTGTGTGATGAGACACTAAGCTCACAAGATCAAGATGAGAAGATATTTTAACACTATTTTTTTTTTAAAGAAATTTTTGATGCTGAATTATATGAAAATTGTTTTATTTATGTAAAGGGAAACACAAAAGTCAGGTGGCCGGTGACATTTCAAAATATAAAACTATAACAGAATATAATGCAGCTCTCAGGCATGCTGTGCTGCTTTCAGATTCAGTTTTCGACTCGCGTGTAGATGTGATTTAGTCTTTTCTCATCTTTGTGTCTTTTGTTCGGGGAAGTAACATCTTTGAAAGTGCACTGTTTTACGTCAAAGATAAATTATTTCATTTTGATTTAGTTATAAACTCCTGGACTCTAATAGCTCTTGTATTTCAGCAGGTTTTCTGCTCATGTTCAAAACTTTCTGCACATTCAGAATCTATCAGTCATATCTGTGATTTCTGACATGTTAAGAAAAAAGCTGAAATATTACATCATCATTTCAAGAGAATTCACAATATTTTATAAGTCTACTTGCCCTATACTCTGCTGTGCATTACATTATTGTTCCGCTGGTAGTATCCCCTTCAGACTGTCTGACAGACACAGAATCCCGTGGGACTGCATGTTAGATGCCCAGCAAGGAGGTGGAAAACTAAACTGAAAACACTTGCGATCGGGCAGCAATCTCATCACAAATCCACACATTAACTTAAGCACCTCTGATAAAGTGCAGCTCACAGTCCCACACAGAGCAAGGTTGGGCATCAGATTCTAGATGTTTATATGGCAGAACTCTTCCAAGTTATGTTACCACTCGGTCACACCTGTCTGGACTCAAAGCGTCATACCCGGGGGACATGAAGCATCAACCTCGTTATTAAAATGACAAACCTGTTGACTCGCTTGCCTCTCCGTGCTCTATATATATAAAGGACTGAATTTGTCCATACAGAGACAAAGGACAGTTTGAAGAAGCTTCTGATCAGAGTCTGATAGTATGACAGCAATTCACACCAGTTTATAAACACTTTAATTATGTGACACATTAACATGTGAACAAACCATAATGGTATAAATGTCTGAAAAGACTGATGAAATATCTAGATACTTGAAACAGTAAATCCACTTCACACTGTTCTGTTTGACCTGTCTGCATGTGTTTCAGACACTATCTATTTTAATCAATCCGGCTCACATTTCACTTGTGCTCTGTGTGCATAGCCATGCCTGAATCTGCTGCTCTGCTACTTTCACTATGCAGTCAGTGTAGACATTGTGTTAGACCAAGGGTTTTCAAAGTCTGACTCCAGTCTAAATAAAGAAATCTGCACCCCTCAACAGGCCTTTACAACCCCCATCCCTTATTATTACTTGTCTTACTCATATTTTAAGTGTTAATCAGGCTCTAAGTTTTGGCTCTCCAGTTCTCATAACGCTTTCCCAAAGAGTCAGTTAGCTGTGTGCTAAAACTTTAATTTTAAAAGTTATGTTTGCAGTGTACTCTTGGATGTACAGACAACTATCACCTTAACTTTCAGTCATACAGAGCAGCAAACTGCATGATTCAAATCAAGTCATCTCTAATGAATATTGACTCATTGTGATCAGCAGCTGATTGAGTGGCGCATCCTTCTTCTTCCGGTTTTAATTTAAAAATAAATTACTGTAATTATTACTAATGACTGGTTCTGTTAATTTATCTTTGTGATTATTTTTTACTTCTATTATAAATATGTTATTTTCACTATTTGTGTTGTCTCTGTCATGTTAACACTGCAGCTGTAGTGTCTCTTGTTGAAGTGTGTTTTCTGTTCCGCAGTATCGGTTGGAGACGTTCACTGAGTCCAGGTCAACTGAATGTGCCGAGAAACCTCATGAAGGTACACACATACATGTTTGTCCACACTGAACTTAATTCTGAGCTTTAAAGGTCCACTGAATAGTTATCATTGCTTTTTTTTAATGTTATCGCATTCTTGTAAGTTTAGTTCAGTCCAACGGGTTTCATCAGTTATGGAAAGAAAGCGAGACAGACTGCAAAAAAACAACAAAAAAACACAGGGACCTACACTTCCCATAATGCAGTTTTTGCATGTCTTTGATTAGACCCTCTCTGAACCCATGTCTTTCAAACTTCACACATCTAATTTTTAATGTAGGCTTTGTTGTTATAAATCTAAAGTGTCCAAACCCAAGATGAGATTACCTTGATTATCTGGATGAATCACTATTGCAGCAGGTTTCAGGTGGATGTTGACAGCTTTTTGATTGACAGGTGTGATGTCTTGGGTTTTTTTTTTTTTTTGTGTGTGTGCGCGACTGACAGGTGAGCCGGCTGACTTCTACACCCAGCCCGCCCCCCGGCCCTGGGAGGTCCAAGCCACGGCTCCCAGCCTCTTCACCAATCACACGGAGGAGATCCGCGTGCCCTTCACCTCCTCCATCAAGGTGATTGATTAACTGGAGATGTTTGTCTAAAACTCTTTTATGGTTACCTGTTGGACAGGTCCTTGAAAAAGTTTTAGTGGTCTCTGAGGAAGTTCTTGGGATTCTTGAGGACGCCCAAGGATTCACTGAAAAGGTTTTACAGGCCTTTAAAGAGGTCCCAGGGGTCCTTATGGAAATTCCATGGGTCCTGGACCAGGTTCATATTGTCAATGAGGTGGATTAACAGGTCCTTGAAGAGCTTTCATTGGTTGTTGAGGGGTTCCAGAAGTTCTCAAATATGTTTTATGAAAAGGTTTCAAGGGTCCTTTCATGGTTTCTTTGATGGTGTCCAGGAGTCATTGAGAAAGTTCAAATGGTGCTTGGGGAGGTTGCATAGGTCACTGAAAACTTCCAAGGCTCCTTGTATAGGAACCAGAAGGCATTAGAGCTGTGCCAGACCTTTTTGAAGATCTTACAGCGGCAGAGCTTCCACGGGGTCCTTGAGGAGGTAACTGGCGTCTTTTGAGGTCTTTTCGTTCTAGGGGTCCTGTGAGTTAGCTGTTAAGATGTAGACTCTGTTCAAAACAGAAGGCAGAAGTCCTGTTGCCTCATTGCCATAATAGATGGGTGCCTCAGAAGACATAACTTTTTGAGTTAAGGCAGTCTGTTTTGAACAGCATTTTAGGGCAACGTGTGGAGCATCAGGAGCACTACATCTTGCTTTTCCTCTGGCTGTCAGTCACTAGCCTTAGCGCCCAGCTAGCTATTGAGAAGGCAAGTGGCTAACAGACGCCTCAGAAATCATACCAAACAAACCTGGGCGAAAGGCAGGGTACACCCTGGACAGGTCGCCAGTCCATCGCAGGGCCACACAACAACCACACATAGACAAACTAGTCTATGTATTTGGAGGAAGATGGTGGGAGAAAGCCGGAGAATGAGGGGAGAACATGCAAACTCCACACAGCCGGGGCAACCGGGGGTTTGAACCCACAACCTTCTACGCTGTTCCGCCCTGGTTACAGTCACAATCTAATAAAATAGTTCAGTGATGGGTTCTCGCTAACTTTTCAGAGATTCTGATGTGGAGCATTCTGTCAGCTTCAGTCTGTGTCGGTGCAACAGGTACCGGTATTTCAATTGTGTGTGTATGTGTTTTTGCAGGAATGCAACAGCTGCCATGCCTCTGGGACAATGCAGTGTGACAAGTGTCATGGAAATGGAAATGTAAGTCTTTCAGTCAATTAATCAATCGGTAATAATAAACGACATAATTGTAGTTTATACAACATTAAAGACAGCAAAAGTTTGATGTAAAAGTATAAGCTGAGGATATAGTAGATATAAAAAGTTATTTAATGTGGATTTACAATGGTGTGTGTGTGTGTGTGTCTGTCTGTCTGTGTAGCAACCGTGCTGGGTCTGTAACGGCTCAGGGATGAAGAGTGATGAGCGCTGCACTACCTGTAATGCTACTGGCAAAACAAGGTCCTGCTGGGTGGGGAGGGGTGGTGGTGATAGGGGGGCGGAGTCCTGGTGCTCCAGGGCAGTGACCCAACCTTTTTGTCTTGTGACCCCCTTAAATCAAAGTCTGCTCATGTCCTCAGGTGACATTCCATTGTAGATTTTTCTGATTTGAATATGTCTTAGAGGCCTGAATATGTAAAACTTAGGAGTTTAAAGCTGTAATCCTTAAGTTTTCAGTCCTAGTTGATTCGGTGACTATGTAACTGCTTCACAGTTAAACCCAGTTGAACACTTTTATTGTGAAGGATCAATAGTAGCATGTTGGGTTTGCATTAGCAGTAACTTCATATGTCTGAAGAGGAGTGAAAAGTAAACTGTGATGGCTGATATTAGTGTGATAAAATGAACAGTTAAAACTACAAGACGTATTGCAGAATATAAATACATTAAATGTCTATTGCTGAAAAAAACTATACTATAAATAGTAATAAAATGGCGTTTGATTTCATGAAAATCACAAGGATAGTTGTCCCACATTCAATTCTAATTGGGAAGTTTGTTGCATGCCATGTCCCATCTCTTTCCCGGTATTTCCTGTCAGCTCTCCACTGCTTAATAGAAAAAGACAAAAATTCCCCCCCCCAAAAAGGACCAAATGTTTCTTTTTTGCATGTTTGACCTGTTTACTACAGCTCCAGATACAGCTTTGAAATTACTCTGCAGTGATACATTCAAGAACTAAAGTCTCACAAAGATGAGTTCTGTTGTCAGAACATCAAACCTAGAAGACAAAAGACAACCTGGTGATAAAAAAAAAATTACATAACATTATTTTAATAACATAAAAGACAACGCGACAGTAACTTAATTTGGAAATATATATACAGCTTCCTAAAGCTGGTTTTTAATAATAGGAATCACTGAATTAGTGACCATCTGCAAAAGAGGAAATCAAAATTTTAAATTGATCAATAGTTTGAAAAATGTTCAGCAGGAAGTTAACAGCATTCAGAGTTAATGAAGAAGAACATGAAAACTAGCAGCATGGCCCTTTAAATTACACTGCTCAGTCAGTACATGTGGATCAGATAACTGAAGAATGTGAGGCATGTGGTCACATGTCTGACTGTGTGTGTGTTGTGTGTGTGTGTGTGTGTGTGTGTGTAGGTGTACAGAGTGCGATGGTCAGGGAAAGAAGAAATGTCAAACCTGTAAAGGAAAACGACAACTGCTGAGCTACATCAAACTCAAAGTGGAGTGGTAAGTACTGTTACTACAACTGTTCCAAGGGTGTTGAACAAGTTCCTGTTCATTTCAGCGGTCCTTGAGGAGGTTCTTTGGTTTCCTTTGAGGGTTTCCAAGAGTCACTAGGAAGGTTCAGATGCTTCTTGAAGATGTTTGGGAGGGCACTGAAAAGCTTTCATGGTGTTTGAGGGGTACCAAAAGGTCCTCGAGTAGCCTTAAAGAGCTTCTAGGGGTCGTTGGTGGTTTCAGAAGATGTTTCATCCTTGTAGCTGTGCCACTGGGTTCGTGAGAAGTTTTAAAAGGGGCATGGAGACCTTTTGAGGAAATTCCAGAAGTCCTTGAGGAGGTTCCCTCAGTTCTTGATATTTTAGTGGTCCTGTAAGATGTTCCATTGGTCCTTAAGGTTTCTGAGATCAGGTTCAAATGGTCCCTGAGGATGTTCCAGAGTTCCATGAAGAGATTCCCTGAGATGTTAGGAATATGTTCCTTGAGGAAGGTCCATGGGGCAATAAAAAGCTCCAACTGAATTTCTGGGTGTAATAGAGGTTCTGGGATCCTTGATTGGTTTCCAGTGGTATTGGAGAAGTTTCAAATGGTCCTTGAGGAGGGTCCAGAAGTCCTTGAGAAGGTTCCCTGAGTCCTCAAATATTCCAGAAGTCTTTGAAGATGGTCCTTGAGAATGTTCTAGAGCTGTTACTGACATTAAAGATCTGATCCAGTGACTTGGGGCTGAAGAGCTGAAAGCAGCAAACACTGAACCAGTTTTCAGCAAACAATAACTTATGACATTAAAATATATTTGAAAGATGATTTAATCATGTTGAAATCATGCTGTAATGTGGTTTCATATTACAGTGGAAACCTCTTACAATGAAAACATCTGTCTGTATCAAATATCTCTATAAGCAGATGTTTTATTATAACCAAATATTTTCTTTATCTTTATTTCTCATGCAGATTACCATTTGACATTTATTGAATATAAAGTAATGAAACCGATAGCTGAATTTAATTGACTGTTTCAAATACAGTACAACTTTTTCAAATGCTTTTCAGATTACTGTACAAATTAAATTACTATACTGTGTATTGTTCAAATACGCTACACAGTAATACAGTACTGTACGTACAATTTAGCTTACTGTAGTTCAAATTATGATTAGGCTACAGCCTTAAACATTATTGTGCTGTTAAAATTAGTAGTGCACAAAGGCCCCAGGTTGAACCCAGAACTGTACAGGGACACCCCAGGGCTGCGTACCTATGCTGTACACCCTCTTCACCTATGTATGCGAGACCAACACCAGGATTATAAAGTTTATGGATGACACCACTGTCATTGGACTGATCACTGGAGGAGAAGAGACAGCCTATAGAAGAGGAGGTGGCTGGACTGTTGGCATGGTTTCAAGAAAATAACATCTCCTTAAATTTAGACAAGACCAAGGAGATGATGATGATTGATCCTAGAAGGAGGAGTAAGGAGCAGCACATGCCTACATACATGTGCTGGTCATATAATTAGAATATCATCAAAAAGTTGATTTATTTCAGTAATTCCATTCAAAAAGTGAAACCTGTATAATGTGTACATTCATTCCACACAGACTGATGAATTTCAAGTGTTCATTCCTTTTAATTTTGGTGTTTATAACTGACAACTAATGGAAACCCCAAAATCAGTATCTCAGAAAATTAGAATATTGTGAAAAGGTTCAATATTGAAGACACCTGGTGCCACACTCTAATCAGCTAATTAACTCAAAACACCTGCAAAGGCCTTTAAATCATGGGGAAGACTGCTGACTTGACAGCTGTCCAAAAGACGACCATTGACACCTTGCACAAGGAGGGCAAGACACAAAAGGTCATTGCTAAAGAGGTTGGCTGTTCACAGAGCTCAACTTTTAGATGATATTCTAATTATGACCAGCACCTGTACATTGGTGAAACAGTGGTAGAGAGGGTGAGGACCTTTAAATTCCTCGGCACCCACATCTACAAGGATCTCCCCTGGTCTCACAATATCCAGCAGCTTCTGAAGAAAGCACAACAGAGACTGTACTTCTTAAAGGCTGAGGAAATTTGGCATGTCAACCAAAATCCTTCTGCAGATGCACAGTTGAAAGCATGATCACCAACTCAATCGTGACGCTTTGGTGGTAGAAAGATGATCCAGCGTGATGTGAATTAAAGTTAGTACAAATGCATGTACTATACATGGTTTCACAACATGAATTTTGTGTTTAGGACTAACCATGTGGAGGACCAGCTGGTGGAGCAGAAATCTGGTCTGAAGGCCAATGATCTTCACTCAGTTAGCGGGAAGGAGCTGTTTAAGAACAGCCAGTACCTGGTACACAAACACACAAAACTGCACTAATTAAATATACCCTCAGGGTTTTCCCTAGAAAATTAGGCAGGCTTCATCTAGTAAATACAGCATATTACTTAAAAAGTCCCCTCATTATTACACAAGTTTTGCAGTGTGATGTAGTTCCTTTGCTTGTTTTCCCTGAATCTTAATATGCCCCTTTTTTATATTTCACAAAGATAATTTCTTCCAGTGTTGGTGGAAGCACTCTTTATTTCAGGCGAGGTGGCTACCCTCCACTATAATATGCTGCAGTGTTTGGAAGTTGAGACAAAAACAAAACATACAGTGCAGTATTCGGTAAATCACCTCAAACTGGTGTTTTGGAGCTAAAAATGTAAAGTTTGTTCAGGTGGTACTAGAGAAAAGATCATGTGGTAATTAAAGGACTTTGCTAATGTAAGCTGTTTTATTGTCAGTACTGTGTGTAAGTCTCTGTGTATGTCTCTTCTTAGGTCTACCCGCTGCTCGGGTTCCCAAACCCGGCCATCTCTGCGGCCTCTGAGCGTCTGGTCAAAGAGCACCAAGGCAAATACGCCCAGTCCTCCAGGATCCTGCAGCAGGTAGGTCCGCAGACAGGTGTATGACCAACAGATCAAAACAAAGATGAAAAGACATCAGTATAGGTCATTCACTTAATGTAGCCTAAGTAATATGATGTGCATGGGACAGCTGTAAAATGGGCAAATCAAAGTGAGTGAGTCCAAATCTCTTGTCACCCAGTAAAGACGAGCTGTGTGCAAATGCCTGGATGCTGTGAGTGGCACAGGAAGTTTGAAAAAGATAACGTCTATGTGAGTGAGCAATGTCAGGCCTTAATGTTATAAATATGTGTATGTGTAGGTCTGCATAGTGTCCATAAATGTGTTCAGTAACATATTCCACAGGGATTATTTATGTGATCTGTTAGTGACAGTGAAACATATCAATTTGGTAAACAAAACCAGCTCTCATCTGATTCAGTAAACAGTTAGGCAGAAGACTGCAGCAGATATAAACTGAGTTAATGAGCACTTTGTTTCCATGGCATCCAGTATGCCAAATTCTATTAACTTATCCTCCGATCATTACCAGTTTGAGACTACTTTACAAAGAACATTTATGACTGCAGCTGCTATTAAGTTGCTTATTAGTTATTCTAATAATAACAAAAGTAAATTAATAATAATAAAGTAAATAAAAAATTCAGTAGTAAACTGTAAGTCAATGTCATTGCAGTGTCAGTCAAAATGTAAGAAGTGAAAGCAGTTGAAATGTCAGATGACGTACTGTGTAAGCACTGAAAACAGGGAAATCATTAGTTGAACTGTAACCAGGGTGTGAACTACGGGGCAGCCACGAGGAGCTTGGCTCCCCTTAATAAGACATTAGCTCCCCTAAAAGCATGATTTGTGACATTTTGGGGGGTCTCTAAAATATTTACAGCATTCTTTATTGCCATTCATTTCTATATCATCATGAATCCATGCGTAAAATCAGCGTCGGACTTCATCCAACCAGATTCGGTTCAATTTTATTTATATAGCGCCAAATCACAACAACAGTTATCTCACAGCGCTTTTCATAAAAGAGCATGTCTAGACCGTACTCTATGATGTTATTTACAGAAGCCCAACAATTCCCACCAAGAGCAAGCACTAGGCGACAGAGGCAAGGAAAAACTTCCTTTTAAGAGGCAGAAACCTCGAGCAGAACCATGGCTCAGGGTGGGTGGCCATCTGCCTCGACCGGTTGGGGTGAAGGAGAGAGAGGGAGAGGAAGAGGGCAGGAGAGGAACAGAGAGAAAAAGAGAGGGATGGAAGGAGAGAGAGAGGGAGGGAGGCAGCCTACACAATATACACACAGGGGTACAGACAGTAAAGGTGATGTTGCTATAGACTAAATGAAAAATGGTACAGATATTTATAGTAGTGTTAATGATAACAATCGTAATGTTAATGATTATAATAACAATAATAACAATAGGACTAGTAACAATAGTTGTAGCAGAGGGTGTCGAGCAGAAACACAGGAGCAGCAGGTAACTCACAGCCACAGATCCAGACTCCACAGCTCCAGAGCCAGAAAACCTGCAGGAAGTGATAGGAGGAGAGAGGAGAGGGACAAGAAAGCACAAGACCACCGGAAAGGGGAGAAGTTGTGTTAGTAACATGCAATAATGGGATGAGGTTGCATACAGAGGGAGAGAAGGTAGAGGAGAGAGGAGCTCAGTGCATCATAGGAAATCCCCCGGCAGTCTAGGCCTATAGCAGCATAACTAAGGGATGGTTCAGGACTAACCTGAGCCAGCCCTAACTATAAGCTTTCTCAAAGAGGAAAGTCTTGATGATGATGGAACAATCAACGACACAGCGGGCCGGTCGCTCCGCAGTGATCTCCTGTCCCTGTACGCTCCACCGCCCCATTCCCTCTCCAGGATGGGTTGTGTTGCTAGCACGATCAACATACTGTGAATGGTTCGTGATCGCTCCTTCTAGCTGGATGAATATTACGCATGATCCATTCACTACTGCAGCTGGTGGCTGTTGTGTGAAGTGTAATTGTAGTAAAATGGCTACATATGGCTGAAGCCTGTGCGTTGCTGAACTTTCAACAGCAAAGCAAGCTATTTCCCCCTGCCTCCAGTCTTTATAATAAGCATGTCCTGACTCCAGCTACTGAACTCAGACATGAGATTGATATCCATATGAACACATCACTGTCAGAAAAAAAGAGAATAAGTTTATTTCACAAAATGTTGAACTTTAACATTTCTCTCTCTCACAGAGGCAGACAGTCGAGTTGATCCCCATCACTAAGGTGAACTATAAGTGGAAAGGCAACTCTCACGTCTACTTCGTTTACGGCAACGAGCGCCGAGTCAATGCCGACGATTACCCAGCAACCTGCTGCTGTGTCATCCTGTAAACACACACAATTCCGACTGAACAACTTTTAACCGATAACTGTATACATACCAGTATGTGCCATTTAACGTCCTCCGTATTGCATGGAAACCTCATGTCAAAAATATTGCTGTTCAGATGTCCTCCTGAAATCTGGCATCACGTTTAGTTAAATGAAATCTGTGAAAGACAGGAAAATATCAAATTGTCCCATCAAATTGACAAGCATAAGAAGAAGCATAGAAAGCAATAGAAACTAAAATTGAGATATAAGATCTATTTGACAAGAAAAACACTTTCCCCACAGGTGAATCCACTGATCGCAGTGATTCTATTTAAATTAACTGACTTTGTAATTCTAGCATGACAGGGGCCTTTAGTCTTTTCTTTTTGTTTAACAGTTTAATAAATGCCTCATGTTTTTATTACTGTGATGGCCTTAATTTTCCGGATATAAACATATCTCACAGTTGTCTAATCAAGCAAGTTAAAGGTAAATAATCTACCTGTTTGTCACATTCAGCTGTAGAATGACAACAAACCTCACAAAAGCGTTAAAACATTATCATAGCTCAAATTTTTTTTTCATCATGTCCTTATAACATTATATACAGTAAATGTAATTATTATTTTTCTTTTTCTGTCTCCTATTTCTTGATATGTAAGTCCACTAAAGCCCTTTTCACTTCTTCTCTGTTGCTGTGACTCTCAGCCAATCAGCTATCAGTCTGCAAAGCTGAGGCGCTGAAAGGCATTCTGGGGAGAAGGAAGTAAGGAATAATTGCTATTGTGGTCTGGAGAGTAAAAGAACTGACTTCTGCAGTAGCTAGGAACTGATGTCCGGTGAAAACATTTAATTTCAAATGTAATTCAAAAAGCTTTTAGCCTTATCAAAAGTCTAACAGCGTTAGCATTAGAACTTAGTAGAATTAAAAGTAGGTTACAGCCTTATTAATCTGGTCAAAGTCACACAGAGAAGTGTGTAGTCATAGATCTGATTTGACTTAGTTTTTGGGGTTTTTTTCTGTTTTATTGATCATCTGTGAGTCAGACTCCTGAAGCTGCTGGTTTTTCAGACAGAACAGCAGCTAACAGGACAGAGCTAACAAAGACACCTGAAACAACAACAATGCAGCATAAAACCAGGCTAGGGCTGTTTCCAGACCAAGTCTGAGACCAAGTATTTAAATATTTGTTGCATCATAACATTGTGCGATGGAAAAAAAAAAAAAAAAAAACTTCTGTCGGCCATTTTCACATAAAGGTTTTGCTAAAAAGATGGATTTTTATTAGTTTAGTTTTACATTAATGGAAACATGCCTGGTGTTGTGTTTATGGGTGTTTGGCTGTGCTGCTGGCATCAGCAGTTCACGTCCCTTTAAACTGCCGTCCTGTAGTACAGCAGAGCTCCTGTAGAGGTTGGACTGTGTGTTAAATGTTAAACAGACTCTGCTGCCACCTGCTTTCAGTACAAACAGTTTAATCCATGTTACTTATTGTTTATCTTCAGGGGTTGATTATTCCATTTGTTCTATTTTTTTCTATTCTCAGTGTAACACTTATTAGCAGTGGACTGTTTATTTGTCATACATTAGAGTATACCATGTATTCTCTCAAACTGAAGTGGTGCTGCAATGTAAATGCCTTTAAACAATACAGTGACTAACAAACACCTCTACTACTAACCTGATGGATGTGATGATATTACTACTCTGTTAGTACTTAGTGATATTCTGTTACAGTAGGTTAGATTGCATGTTAATCGTATGTTACTGTGAAAATAAACTCTGAAACTCACCTGCTTCTCTCACTTCTGTTTTACAACCACAAATGTGAAACATTCACTGTATGGAGCCCTGAAATTGACCAAATGTAGTAAAAGGTTATTGCACAAGTCTAAAGAATGCATTAATACAGCTGTTAAATTCAGAATTAAATTGCCTTTTATTTAT
>NC_060167.1:9479626-9489921 GCF_021292245.1 Micropterus dolomieu | reverse complement strand
AAAAAAAAAAAAAAAAAACTTCTGTCGGCCATTTTCACATAAAGGTTTTGCTAAAAAGATGGATTTTTATTAGTTTAGTTTTACATTAATGGAAACATGCCTGGTGTTGTGTTTATGGGTGTTTGGCTGTGCTGCTGGCATCAGCAGTTCACGTCCCTTTAAACTGCCGTCCTGTAGTACAGCAGAGCTCCTGTAGAGGTTGGACTGTGTGTTAAATGTTAAACAGACTCTGCTGCCACCTGCTTTCAGTACAAACAGTTTAATCCATGTTACTTATTGTTTATCTTCAGGGGTTGATTATTCCATTTGTTCTATTTTTTTCTATTCTCAGTGTAACACTTATTAGCAGTGGACTGTTTATTTGTCATACATTAGAGTATACCATGTATTCTCTCAAACTGAAGTGGTGCTGCAATGTAAATGCCTTTAAACAATACAGTGACTAACAAACACCTCTACTACTAACCTGATGGATGTGATGATATTACTACTCTGTTAGTACTTAGTGATATTCTGTTACAGTAGGTTAGATTGCATGTTAATCGTATGTTACTGTGAAAATAAACTCTGAAACTCACCTGCTTCTCTCACTTCTGTTTTACAACCACAAATGTGAAACATTCACTGTATGGAGCCCTGAAATTGACCAAATGTAGTAAAAGGTTATTGCACAAGTCTAAAGAATGCATTAATACAGCTGTTAAATTCAGAATTAAATTGCCTTTTATTTATATGTGTGTGTGTGTGTGTGTGTGTGTGTGTGTGTACACATACACATACATACACACACTTTATCTGACATACTATGTTGTGCATATTGGTGAGGGAGATACATTGTGGCCATAGAAACATGCAGACTGTGGTTTGAACATATGTAAACAACAAAAAATAAGATATGGAGAGATCAGGACAGGAGTTTGAAATGCCCGTGAGTGACACAAAAATAAGAGAGGTCACCTGATATGAACTTTCTCATTTGGAGACTCAAAGAACACATTTCATCTATCAGCAGAGTGAATGAGGAAGTGCAGGCTCCAGTAAGATATCCCTTCATTTAAATTAGTATATTCACTGTTCCTGTACCAAAGCCACATAGTTTGCACTTCTGTATTTGGGCAGGCGGTCCCAGAACAGCCACACGGCCAAACAAAATTATAACTACAAGCAAATATAGTATTTTATAAAGTTGTCCTGACTTAACTATAGAAACCATACTCAAAGCCAACATGCATAAATTAATTTTTAAAAATTAAGAGACCTGATATAAAAGGGACCTGAGGACAGTCAGACCTGATCCAGAATGTGGTGGAACAGCAGCATGACGCTCCACCAATTAATGAGCAGACCTGTAAACTACTTCAAAAGTGTTATGATTCAGTATGCTCAATATGAAACTTACACACAGTAGAACACTACTTTTAAATGTAGTATATTTATTTAAATATAAATGTAAAACAAATACAGTGATAAAGTATTCAATAGTAAATATACACTATATACACTTGTACATAAAAATTTAGGCTGAGTAGAGTCCAGTGGTCCAGCAGAAGCAGAAGTTGTTGTCTCCTACAGATGACCCTGGGTACTGCAATGGATATTCTTACAACTCATGAGAAGCTATGTTGCTACCGCCGCCTGCAGGTGTAGCTAATAAACTGCTCTCACATTTACAGATCTCTGTGGTACAGAGTGGATAAAATGTCACAAATGGTCACAAATGTAACGTGACCTGCAAATTGACAGGAAATATGCAAATACTGTTTTGTGTGTAGAAGTCACTCTGTATTTTTGTAGATATGATTTTACACATCACAAATGTAAAAATACATATTTGTAGATATATTGCCTAGCGGTTAGCGGGGTCAGGCACGCGCTCAAACCAAGCTAGTCTGAGCGGAGGCCCTTTGGCTCGACTCGCCTTTGTTTGGGTTTCCATTGTAGAAATGTTGCAGCTGTACTAGTGATGGCAAGTTCGAGTATTTTGACAGACTCGTTCATTCAAATCTCGTTCATAAAAATGAACTAATCTTTTTTTGACTCATTTCGTTCATTTGAACTAGGCTGTTATTGTAGCGCTGCAGTTTTCTAGTGGGCGATTGAAAAACAGCGCCGTTCTCAAACATGGAAGGCTGCCTGGCTTGCTTTATTTGACAAAGTATAATGCACAAATTCACCTCTTGATTACTGTATGTCATCATTATATAAACCCCCCTGGGCCCACAACCAAATTCAAACCATGTAAAAACCACAGAAATATGTTGTCAATATGTAATCACCACTACTCCGGCTAAATCCTTCCATTTTCACAATCTTTCCTGAGTAGTATACAACCAGACCAGCCACATAAAGGCTTATGTATATAATTACTATCATTATCTCTAAAGTGCTCATTCATACAGCAGCCTAACGTCCCTATCCATGAGTAAAATATTAATATCAGATTTGCAGTAAATATATTGAAGTAATAAGCTTGATACACTATATGAAGAAAAACACTCACTAAAATTCAACTAATTCAATAATAATCTGGATCAAGCAACCAAGTTGTTAAAGAACTCCAGCACAGAGAGAGGAACAAAGAAATAAACACATATACACGCAGCAGTTTGGTAGTTCTGGACGCAGAATGGGCCACATCACGTCCAGATTCTGCAGACAGAGGTTGTTCACCAGTCACGAGCTGTGAAACAACAGCACGGCTCTGTTGGTAAATAAAAAGGAAAAGTTACGTTGCGTTCTCTGGTGGACCAGATCAGCTGTTAGCTGTTTACAGGGCTAACCCTAACGTTGCTGCGTGGCTGTGTTTTAATGTTTTAATGACCGGGTCTGTTTGTTTTAGAGAGGAGACGACCTCGGAGGCTCCCGGTAGAACCCTGTCAGGGCTCTGAAGTGGACCCAGAACAACTCTCATCAGCTGTTAGCTGTAATGTTAAACACTAGCAGGACTAAAGTTACGGTAAGGCTGTGTTAAAACTATAACTTAGCACAACATCACTGCGCTGTAATAACGTTATGCTTTATAAAATGTCACATAATTAACAAAATAGCTATATAATGTCAGTCCAGTTACCTGACAGCCGACCTGCCTCTCATTCTCCGGCGCTGGCAGTCACTCAGCCTGCCGAGTGAACGAAATACTGAGGAGGACCCATGTGAGAGGTGAACGAGTCGTTCATTTCTGCTCCACAGTAGCTTTCACGTGACAAATGAACGACTCAGACCCAGAGACCCACATTTGAGAGTCGTGAACTAATCAGTTCTGTTTCCTGTGCTGACGGATCCCATGCAGCTGCCGTGTGTGACGAGTGAACGTAAGAGTCCAAGATCCTTCACGCATGCGTGAAAATAAACGAATCACTCACTGAGAAAACCCATTCCTCCTGAGTCATACACACGATTAGGTCTTCTGAACGAAACATTCTTTGAACGACACAACACTAAGCTGTACCTGCTTCCAGGTACTTTTTTTCGTATCACCTCCATCGAGGTTCCAAGCGAGCTGAGGGAAACTAAACTGTACCGTGAAAACACGACAGACTGCTGATTGGTCAGAGAGATTATTCACTATTCACTGCATCATCATTGCTGCACCAGACAGAGGCCAGCAACAGAAAGTTTTATATTTTACAGTTTTCGTATGGAATTTCATCACTAAATCCACTTCTGAGAAGTTTTGAGGTGAGAAATCAGCTGTGTAGATTTCGAATATTGACAGTTTTACGAGAAGTGATGGTGGAACAAAAATGTGCTTGAATATTGTCGGAGTTGAGGAGCTCCGCGAGTGGCTGCGGGGGGGAAGCCTGTACCGACCCGCGGGAGGAGCGTGTGAGGCCGGCCAGCCTCCCGCTCACAGAGCCCTCTGCTCCCGCCGTCACACTGACCGCTACAGCAACAACGGCAACACAGCTGGAAGGTTTTCATACCGCTTATCTGTCTTGACATTCTGCGGAATGCTGAAAGATTTTAACTTCAAAAAGAGAAAGCTGTGTGGATCTCTGGTGTGTGTGTCGCATTGAACATTACGTCGCGGCAGTTGTGTGTGGCGTCGCTATGACGACCAGCTACGTACTATCTCTGGGTACTGTCTGCAATGGAAAACGGAGCAGGGCCGAGTAGAGTCGAGTAGAGCCGAGTAGAGTCGAGTAGAGTCGAGTATGTATGATGCTTTGGCAATATTGTTATTACACATTCATGCCAATAAAGCTAATTTGAATTTAATTGAGTCGAGTCGATCGATTTGCGCTATGGTAGCATTTTTCGGCAAGGCAGCATAGATCGTCAGAACATCCGGCAACAGTTCAACGTTTAGTCCTGATGGAAAGACGTGGAACAATGATGTTGTGGACTTGTGAGTAACTTACACCATCTGCTAGGTTACTGTCGCAGTCTGAAGCGGCGAGTCGTAAGAAGCTACCTTGTTTCTTACGACTCGCCCTTCTCTGCTTCTGATTGGCTAGTAGTCCTTACCTGAGAACTGCGCATGTGCAATTCCCAACAAAGATTTTGTACAAGTAAGATGCATCACTCTGTAGCTCAAGAGCGGAGCGTACAACACACAGGGTGAAAAGAGGAGCTGCAGCAATGTGCAGTATGAGAAAAATATGGTGTTTTTTGAAAATTAAACCATGTAAACCTGTTCTGGTACAACCCTTAAATAAGATTTTGAACCTGAAAATTAGCATAATTACAACAAAAAAACATTAGATTGCCAGGAAACTTACCCTGAACCCAGTCCTCACCCTAAAATGTAACACTCAACAACTGCACTCAAAACCCCGCACACGAGTAAAAAAAAACACTTTCCACTCCCTAACCACCCCCTTCCCTCCTCCTCCTCCGGCGGTGGGCAGGGTCTCTCGGCTCTGCATCATCATGCCCTCAACCCTTCAGTTTCACAAAGAAGAAAAACCATCCGGCCGCTGCTGCTTCATGTGAGTCCTCCTCAGTTTGTTCTGAACGGAACTTTTGTCCCTTTTAACCGGCTGTTTACCGGATCAGTGTGTGTGTGTGTGTGTGTGTGTGTGTGTGTGTGTGTGTGTGTGTGTGTGTGTGTCTGTGTGTGTGTGTGTGTGTGTGTCTGTGTGTCTGTGCGTGTGAGTGTGCTGTAGCGTGGTGGAAACTAGAAGCTCGAAACTTCGGAAAGTTGCCACCAAACTTCATGCAGTTTTCTGCCTATTTTGATGCGGGTTGTTCTCAGGCTGCTTCACTGTTGTTGGTTGTTATTGGTTGTTGTTTCGTGTGTCGGTGTGTGTCTGTGTGTGTGAGACCGATCAGAAAAAGACTTGGTGGAGGAGGAGGTGGGCCGAGGGGTTATAACTACAAACTATCTTAAAACTTTCAGTCTTTAGGCTACTTTCTTCAACAACTTGATGATGAAATTATATTTCTGTAATACTCTTATAGTATTTCTCTAGTTTGTCTCATAGTTCCAGTGGACTCTCACCTATAGGTTAGTATTTCTGTGATATTTTTAAGGTAAAACCTCTCCACATAGCTTAACTACTGCATAGTGCTCCTGTATTACTTCTATTGTGTGTCTTTGGGTCTAGTCTGTTTTTTTTTAATTTTTAAATTTGACTGATGAACTCGTAATATCATGATCAGATGGCATCCGTTAGTCGGAAATGAGTGCCTAATGTGATGTTATGGCAGCTTCCTCCTCTCCGTCTCTCATAGTTTACCGTTATAACTTCGGCCACAGATTGTTGCGCAGTCTATTTTAACCATAGGCCTACATAACTCCTGTGACTTGGTCAGTCAGTTGTTTCCACAGTACTCATAATATATAATTAGTGTGTCTGTGGAACACAGTTGGCCGGTTTTAACCTTATTATATTTCACTGCTCTCTCCTCTGGTACTACAGTAGGCTATAGGCTATGCATTGCGTCTATGATGAACTTAATACTTCACTGTACTCTTCTATAGTACACAATACTGTTTCAGTATGCGTATAGAGCCACATAAAGTATCACTGTAATATTTATTTGTTCTGTGGATAACAATTGGGTCTATGTTCACTTTACTGTACTCTACTGTATATATGTTTTATCTTTTTCATAGTATTATAAAAGTCCTTTATGTGTTTGCCTATTGGTATTGTAGGTCTATTTCCGATGACTGTCTTGATTATTGTACTTAACTGTCATTTAATCTGCAAATTTTTAACAAAGAAATACCTACAGTATGCGTATAATATTTGTGAGTGTGTCTGTTAAGTCTGCTGTTAGATCTTAATGGTACTCTACTGTATTATTATCTCTTATACTACTCCTGTAATATTCGTTAGGTAGTAGGCTGTACTTATCTTACTATTTATCTTGTTACTGTACTTAGAACCACTATATCTATGACACCTACGCGCTGTTTTTTTTTTTTTTTTGTACTTTTATTGTTATTTAATCTCCAACATGTTTCCTACAAAACACTCAAGATAAAATAAAATGTATTGATTCCCAGTTGGGTGCAATTTAGCAGCACAAATGGTTTGTTGGATCTGTTTTGACTTTACTGTACTCTAACATTTATCATTTTGTAGAGTTTGTCTTGTATAACATTCCTACAATGTTCATTTAATGTTATTTTATTGTAGGTCTTCCTCATGATACAATATCTCCTACAGTTTTCCATTATAACTTTACCAAATGAGTACTTAAAGTATGTCTGTAAAAGTATGTCCGTAGTACTGTTGGTCTATTTTGGGTTTATGGTACTCTCCTGTATTATTATCTCTTAAAGTATTACTATAATTAGCTTAGAGTTAGCTGCTAGTCTGTAGTTATATTATTGTAGGTCTACTTACCCCTCCTACAGTTTGTGCTATAAGCTGCTCTTTGCTGACCTGATTGTACTTGACTGAATTCTAATACTCCTATATTCCTATAATATTTAGATAGGAACAATGTAAACCACCAGACTTTCTTTGATATTTGAATATGTGATGACGTATCATGATTTGTCAGGTATAGTACTATTATAGCTGAATATTTGGGAGTTTAAAGAGAGAGACATTTTTTGTCGCTCTAAGGCGAGTAATAAATTCACTAATTATTGCAGCTCTAGTCCTTAGTTGGCTTATTTTGACTTCATTGTATACACCTATAACACTTGGTCAGTCAGTTGTTTCCATAGTATCTATCTTTTAAATTGTGTGTCTCTAGAAAAATTTGACCTTAATAAACTTCATTCTATTCTTCTAAAGTACTAATGTAATATTTCTGTAGTAATAGGTCTGTTTTGACTTTATAGACCCATTTGCATCTTCTGTATATTTCTTACAGTTTTCCTTACATGGTGCTCTTTGGTCCTCAGCAATACATATTAGAGAATTCATTATATATTTTATGATATAATATCTACCTTTTTGTCTTTATTACTTGTTACTTTTTTATGTCCTATTGTATTTATGTAGAAACGTTAACTGTGTTTCTGGTCCTCAGTGATGAATTTATCTTGTGTTTGTAATATTCTTCTTACTGCTGTGTGTGTGTGTGTGTGTGTGTGTGTGTGTGTGTGTGTGTGTGTGTGTGTGTGTTAGTGTTTATAACAGTCCTCGTGAGACTTGTGTGTATGATATTTAGGTTGATGTGACAACTAATGCAGGATACTGAAACACGTAGATAGAGAGCCAGGTTGTGTGGTCTGTGAGTGAAACCTCATCTATCATTACACATGTAAATATAAAGGCCTGATTCTAAAACTGGACTACACAAACAGATTGTTACATCTCTTTAGAGCCTTGACTTATAGCAATGATTTGTTCCACAAAAAAGGGACAATTAAAAGTACAAGTACAATTACTATATGCAGAGTACATATATTGAGTCATAATATAACCCAATGACAGAAAGTGGGTGTGTTTCTCAGTGTTTTTATTTTTTCTGAGCTGTTGCAATTTTAAACCTCCCATCCTGTTTTTGGTCAGTGACTCTTTACAGAAAAAACATGTAAATGTCCTGTTTCCTGCTGTTTTCTTGGAAACTAAAAGGTCTACTTGAAGAGGATTGTAAATTAGAGGGGACTGTCCTACTCCTACAGAAATACTCTCATCCCACCCCGTTCCTGACAAAAAAATGTAATCTACATATTAGTACTGTATATTTATATATAAAAACTAACCTATGATTCCTGTTCACTCCCTTGATAAATAGTGAAATTAATTCCCCCATAGGGAATGCTGAACCCACAGGATTCTCAAAAAAATGTCAGCCTCGATTGTGGAGACACCACAAGATGATATGACTTTGCCAACCATCAAATATTTCGGCATATGCTTTACATCAAGTTGTTGCTCCCTTAATTATCCCTGGTTGCATAAGACTTATTAATGGCAATGCTGGATTTTGAGCCATGCTAGAAACGTGGCTGTAGGGATGGCAAGGTTGGTCTGTTGGTCAATCAGCTGGTCCACCACTTTTGTCCAGATTGAAATATTTCAACAACTGTTGCATGGATTTTCATGACATTTTGTACAGACATTACCTTAACTTACCCTCTAGCAGCACCATCAGGTGAACATTTTAATTTGTCCAGTTTTTTGATTCATGTCCATAAACCTGCAAAATTAATGACATTCCTGTCAGCCTCATCTGTTTTTTGGGTTTAGTACTAATTAGCAAATGTTAGCATGCTAACAGGCTAAACTATGATGGTGAACATGTTAAACATCATAACTGCTGAACATCAGTATGTTAGCATTATTAATGTGACCATGTTAGCATGCTAGTGTTAGCATTTAGCCCACTCACTCAAGCACAGCCTTAGAGGCATGGCTGCAGAGTCTTTGGCTTGTATATATATATATATATATATATATATATATATAATTTATTTATTTATTTATTTATTTATTTTTTTACATCACTGTCATGTAGGGTTCTCACTCTGTATGTGAAATTCAAATGTGGGAAGAAAATTACATGTTCAATCAATAATTATCAGTTCGAAGTCAAACATCTCCACCTGAGATGCAACAGGCCGTGCCAGGACAATTGCTGGTTTTGTAAAATATACAAGCCTTTAGTAACATTATTTATTTTCTTAATATAGTCAT
Source organism: Micropterus dolomieu (assembly GCF_021292245.1). Lineage (NCBI taxonomy): Eukaryota > Metazoa > Chordata > Actinopteri > Centrarchiformes > Centrarchidae > Micropterus > Micropterus dolomieu. The sequence continues at coordinate 9,480,871 of NC_060167.1, read as the reverse complement.
TGTTTGATTTGGTTTTACTGGTTTCATTTCTGTAGCTCTTCAGCTAACCAAAACTCAAACTTAATGTCAACATATTTCACTGTTTTAATTTTGGTTATTACTTCCTTTTAATCCCGAAAAGATTCTTTGTGCCTTCTGTTTTCAAAGCTCGTCAAATCGTGTGAAAGCCCGCACTTCTCAAGTGTCTTCAGCAAGTGAATGATGGCTCCATAGAGAGTAGGGGTGGGATAAATAATCGATTTTTAAATGCACCGCAATGCTGACGTGGAAGATTATGACTCGATTAACAAATGTCTAAAAATCGCTTATTTAAATGTTAATTGATAACGTAATGTTGACGGGCAAAAGGCTGAACTCGCGGAAGAGATCAGTGTTCCTCTGTATTCAGGACACTACCGCTGCAGAATGAATTACTACCCTACTAAAATGTCACACAATCATTAATATCAATGCGCAAGTAATGATTTTAACTCGCACATTGCGAGCCTGGTAACACCATGGGTAACACTCGGCAGATCTTTGTGTATCCTGTGTGAGGCCGAGAGACAGCGAGCGGCAGAACGTTAGATAAGAAAACCTTTATTTGTCCCACAGTGGGCAAATTGCGGTTTGCAACAGCAAAGACAAGAGCAGAGATATATAAGTGTACAAAGTAGCATAAACAAGTGTCAGACAAGAAAGTACCGTTCTTACAGTAAATAAAAACAAAGTTACTATACATTAAATAAGACTACACTCACCTAAAGGATTATTAGGAACACCATACTAATACTGTGTTTGACCCCCTTTTGCCTTCAGAACTGCCTTAATTCTACGTGGCATTGATTCAACAAGGTGCTGAAAGCATTCTTTAGAAATGTTGGCCCATATTGATAGGATAGCATCTTGCAGTTGATGGAGATTTGTGGGATGCACATCCAGGGCACGAAGCTCCCGTTCCACCACATCCCAAAGATGCTCTATTGGGTTGAGATCTGGTGACTGTGGGGGCCATTTTAGTACAGTGAACTCATTGTCATGTTCAAGAAACCAATTTGAAATGATTTGAGCTTTGTGACATGCATTATCCTGCTGGAAGTAGCCATCAGAGGATGGGTACATGGTGGCCATAAAGGGATGGACATGGTCAGAAACAATGCTCAAGTAGGCCGTGGCATTTAGACGATGCCCAATTGGCAGTAAGGGGCCTAAAGTGTGCCAAGAAAACATCCCCCACACCATTACACCACCACCACCAGCCTGCAC
>NC_060167.1:9475673-9479526 GCF_021292245.1 Micropterus dolomieu | reverse complement strand
TCTGGAGTGGCCTAGCCAGTCTCCAGACCTGAATCCAATTGAAAATCTTTGGAGGGAGCTTAAAATTCGAGTTGCCAGGCGACAACCTCGGAACCTGAATGATTTGGAGGCTGTCTGCAGGGAGGAGTGGGCCAACATCCCTGCCGAAATGTGCACAAACCTTGTCACCAACTATAAAAACCGTTTGACATCTGTGCTGGCCAATAATGGCTTTTCTACAAAATATTAACATGCTGTTTGTCCAGGGGGTCATATACTTGTTTTTCCTCATCAGATGGTCATCAATTTTAATAAATTCATATGATGTGATTTTCTGGAATTTTCTTTGGGATTCTGTCTTTCACTGTTAGAATGTACATATGATTAAAATTGTAGATTGTTGCATTCTTTGTAAGTGGGCAAACCTGCAAAATCAGCAAGGGGTCAAATACTTATTTCCCCCACTGTATATCACCAGGATAATGACAAGTGTCAACCTCTGGGTTGTATTTGCACAACGATCACTTTTACTTGATAGAGAAAAGGCGTTTTTTTGAAGTTCTTATGTTTGTGATTTCTGCTACAAATGTAACTAAACTAGCCACAAATGTAAATATTTTTGCAACGTGTGCTTTTCTGTGGACTGTCACGTGCAGAGTACTTCAGGCATTTGTCCAGACTGTGGTCGCATATACAGATCACCAGATTGTTTTAACAGACATAAAGCCGTGAGAGATTCAGCTGTACAAGGGCTTTACTCTATGCGATCGGTATAAATATTGCTAGGACTGTGGTTTTTAATTTTTCTGCAGGTTATGAAACGGGTGATTTGTCAGAGAGCGAGGTGTGGTCATTGTGGAGGGGATTTAGCATCAGACAATCAAAGCCGCAGATTAAATATGTGTTTTATGACTTTGAAACGCGAACGCTTGACAATAAACATGAGGCTGTATTCGTATGTGCTATTGATTTTGAAAACGAGCAATGGTGTGCCTCAGGAGTAGACTTTGTTGATCTCTTTGTGAAAAAATACAACCAACCAAAATATAAAAACTACACATTCAACGCCCACAATGCCTCAGGGTTTGAAAATTACACTGTGCTTAATTATTTCACGCAGGGCATAACACCAAAATTAATCATGAGCGGTAGTAAGGTTCTTTAGATGCTCGATGTTGCCTACAGAAAAAGATGGATTGACTCGTACTGTTTTCTCCCAATGCGATTGTCAAAGACACCAGCTGCCATGGGATTTGAATCCTTTCAGAAGGGCTTTTCCCTCCCCTCTTCTACACTCCAGAGAATGCAAATTATGTTGGTCCATACCCCAATTTGCATTTTTACGGCTATGACAGCATGTCTGACAGTGAAAGGGCAAAAAATCAATGATGTAGTTGTGCTGCGCAAACCGCAAAGCATTCATCGGTTGCACTGGTATGGATCCTTTGGATTACACCACACTCGCTTCATGCTGCATGTCTGTATTCAAAACACAATTTCACATATGACTGCCCGTACATAAACCAGTACAAAACATTCTCCAATGCTTCCATACAATGGCTTGAGTAAGAAGTGTTCAAAAACACTGTTGAGATACAACACGCTCTCAGTTACGGTGAAAAACAATTTGGCCCCTTTATCCCCCATGTTGATGGGTATAGTGAACGGAGTGGTGTGCACACAGCTTATGAATTTGCAGGGCGTTTCTGAAAATGTTGATTATATTTATTCGTGTTTGCAGCCACTGTATGAAAATAAGAAATCTGAATTTTGTTGAAGGTCTGCCTCTGTCTTTATGTGATGATTCATTGTTGCCTGTAGATAAAAACAGTTTGTTGATTATTGATGATTTAATGAACGATGCTAGCAATAGCATTGAGGTCCAAAATGTGATATGTGTATATATATAAATATGTGCATCACAGAAATTTTAATTGTATATACCTAGTTCAGAATTTGTTTTTTCACGGTAAAGTTAGTCGTACTATTAATTTGAATACCAATTATCTTGTTTTGTTTAAAAATCCCAGAGATAAATACCAAGTCATGCTAATGGCTAGACAAATGTTGTTATTTTTTTTATGGATTGTTTTGATGATGCCACAAGTGTTCCTTATGGTTATTTAATGATCAATTATAAAGCTAAGACACCTGATGATTTCAGACTCAGAACTGACCTGCTTATGTGAAATAGCTTACAGTGTTTTAAAAGGCAAAATCCCTTTAAATAAAACACAGTATCAAAAATTAAAAAAGAAGAAAGCAGGGATTAGACTAATTGCCAATAAAAAGGTTTGCGTTTCAAAGAAAAAGAAGACAATGCTTAAACAGGCTGGCGGTTTTCTTCTACCCCTCCTAAGTATCGCTGTGCCTTTTATATCGAGTCTTATTGCTTCGAGACAAACTTAGATGACTATGGAGCACAAAAAATGTTTCTGGTACCTAAACAACAACTTGATCTTTTAAGAAGACCTCCGGCACACAAGTCTATTTGAGAGACTGTTGTATCATACTATTAAAGACATTCTGGATCATAAGACTGAAGATTTTTATGAAAAAGCAAAAAAATATTCCATCGCTTTGCAGAGATTTCTCACCATGGTAAAACAAGGAGAAAAAGTCCAGAACACACTAACTTTGTCAATGCCGGTCGCTGAGGATTTTCACTCTTCAAATCAAAAGAGTGAAGAAGGAAGAGATTTTGTTTTTAAAGAAATTTTAAAAAACATGCCAATAAACAGCAAGAGGAGGAGTTTGTGTTTAACGGTAATGTTATTAAAGGGTCTCATGTGTATGATTTGATAAGAGGTGTGACTGCTTCTCACAACGTTCCCAAAGCTGTTGAAGAATGATCCCACACCCTGCCTGTCAAAATAGATAGCCACCCAGTGTTGTCCTCCTAGATAAGAGGGGTCTGTGTTTACCACCAGCATGACGGGTCTCTTTTTAATAACTGTTTTAGGGAGCTGATAACTTGCAAATACTCCTTGAAAGATACTTTACTTTACCACCTTATCAAGAACTTTTGACAATTCAGATTCATACTACCGTTGTTAAAATTAGAAAATATCTTTGAGAACCTGTCTTCTTGATGATATTTCAATTATGGAATCATATGTGGTATAAATAACCACATTTATTGTACGTTGATGCAGGTTTCTTAAACGAGCCTCTAATTTAACATTACCATTTTTAATGAGGGACATTTGATCTCCGCATCCTTCATCAGAGCTCAGGTTAAAACAAAACAGACTATATCCATTACAAAATTCGTTGCGGGTTATGGCCATAGCATTGTTTTTCCAGTTCATACTCCCTGATGGCATTACCCCTGGCAAAGTTGGGTTGAAAGGGTTTTGAACGATTGTTGGCTATCAACATATAAACATAAAAACTCTATATCGTGATGGTTAAATGTGAATGGATCTACAAATCCTACTACTATAAATTTAGGTATTTGTCCCAAGAATACATTTTCTTGATTACAAACGCGATTGCCCGCTGGTATGCTAACATTTTAAAGACATACTCTGTCTATGGGGTATTTAACAATACCAAGCTTAACAGCCGGAGACGCAGTGACTTTCTTCACAAACAGTGTTGCCGATATAATGTTAACCCGAAAGTCGTCTACAGTGTTACACATTAAGCAAAATTCCTTTTTAGCCCTTATTAATTTAATCTTGAGATCTACTCCGTTTATCATTAAGCTGTCGTGAAAAAAAAAGTCAGAATGTCAAGGAGATTTTGGCTCCACCACACGGCCACCTTGTGTGTACATTCTTTTAACAAGGCCCTCACTATGTCCTCCCGCCATTGCATCATCCATATGGCCTGCGGTATCCATATAAAACAGTCCGGATCCAAGCTGTGT
>NC_060167.1:9456148-9475573 GCF_021292245.1 Micropterus dolomieu | reverse complement strand
GTGTATGATTTGATAAGAGGTGTGACTGCTTCTCACAACGTTCCCAAAGCTGTTGAAGAATGATCCCACACCCTGCCTGTCAAAATAGATAGCCACCCAGTGTTGTCCTCCTAGATAAGAGGGGTCTGTGTTTACCACCAGCATGACGGGTCTCTTTTTAATAACTGTTTTAGGGAGCTGATAACTTGCAAATACTCCTTGAAAGATACTTTACTTTACCACCTTATCAAGAACTTTTGACAATTCAGATTCATACTACCGTTGTTAAAATTAGAAAATATCTTTGAGAACCTGTCTTCTTGATGATATTTCAATTATGGAATCATATGTGGTATAAATAACCACATTTATTGTACGTTGATGCAGGTTTCTTAAACGAGCCTCTAATTTAACATTACCATTTTTAATGAGGGACATTTGATCTCCGCATCCTTCATCAGAGCTCAGGTTAAAACAAAACAGACTATATCCATTACAAAATTCGTTGCGGGTTATGGCCATAGCATTGTTTTTCCAGTTCATACTCCCTGATGGCATTACCCCTGGCAAAGTTGGGTTGAAAGGGTTTTGAACGATTGTTGGCTATCAACATATAAACATAAAAACTCTATATCGTGATGGTTAAATGTGAATGGATCTACAAATCCTACTACTATAAATTTAGGTATTTGTCCCAAGAATACATTTTCTTGATTACAAACGCGATTGCCCGCTGGTATGCTAACATTTTAAAGACATACTCTGTCTATGGGGTATTTAACAATACCAAGCTTAACAGCCGGAGACGCAGTGACTTTCTTCACAAACAGTGTTGCCGATATAATGTTAACCCGAAAGTCGTCTACAGTGTTACACATTAAGCAAAATTCCTTTTTAGCCCTTATTAATTTAATCTTGAGATCTACTCCGTTTATCATTAAGCTGTCGTGAAAAAAAAAGTCAGAATGTCAAGGAGATTTTGGCTCCACCACACGGCCACCTTGTGTGTACATTCTTTTAACAAGGCCCTCACTATGTCCTCCCGCCATTGCATCATCCATATGGCCTGCGGTATCCATATAAAACAGTCCGGATCCAAGCTGTGTATGCAGAGCGTCCTTTCCATAGTTCAAAAGGCATTCTATTATACCCCTGCAAGGATATGTGTTTGATGACTGTGTTAAGAGTTGGTCCCCCAGTGATATGTCCACCTGTGAAAATATTGTACATCCAGGATATCCACTTCGTCTGCTTGATCTAGGTTTCCCACTATTCCCAACCCCTCTTTCTGCCTGTTGCCACGATTTATGATGGTAGTGATAACGTCCGTAGCTATGTTTTTAGCCGCTGTCTTAAATTAGGTGTAGCAAATGTAAATCCTTTCTTAAGTAAGGGGAATGCTAGTCTAAACAGTCCCCTAAAAATACGCCCTTACCCTGCTCCGTACTGAGACCAGAGCCCGCTGTCTCCTGGTAAATCTCCACCCGCTTGGGCGGTATAGTATGCAACGTATTTGTCCGCATTGTCAACATATGGCTGATACATGTTCGCTCCTTGTCTAATACTGGTATTTTACTGGTCGGAAGTGTAACTTTATTATCACTTGAACGTACGTAAAAGGGATATGTTGATTCTGATCTGACTTGAGAGAAATCTCGATACTGTCAATGTGCGTTTTGCAGGTAGTGTGGTCTGTCATAAGTATTTGTGATGTCATGTGGTTGCTTGGCCCTGTTATATGTACTATTCTTAAAAGAGGGACGTAACTGTCACCCACTGTTTGATGTTCAACATTATCGGTGTAAACAAACATATTATACAGGCCTACATTAACATCAGTAGGATGTGGCGCCAAATATGGTATTGGAGACAATGCCGCGTTTGTTCATGGTTGAGACCTAAATGTCACAGATCCCTCATGAGTTTTAAACGTCACTCTGTCACTACCATGGCAACCTGTCAATCAGCATGGAGGCGGCTTGTATCCGCTGCTCTGTGTACCTTTTTTTTTATTAAATGGCTGTCAGCAGGAGAGAGAGCAAGTCATTTTTGAGTCTGTTAGTATGTTTTATTTTAAAAGTAAATTGTGTTTTTTTAACCTTCTTATTTTTTGTAATTTTAACTGTGATTACATTTTAGTATAGTTTTTATATCCAGGATGTTTTTAATAACCGATTAAACATGTTGACAGTGTAAGATAACTTATAAGTCTTTGGTTTTGTTGTAACACTGATAAATAACTTTTGGTCTTACTGCATTATATTCTGATATATTTTTATATTTTGAATTGTCACCTTCCACCTGAATTTTTTGTTTCCTTTTATATAAATAAAAACATTTCCGCCATAAATTGGAGCAAATATTTTTACCAGAATGCAGGAAATTAAGTCTTTAATGCTCAAAATCTTATGGTGGAGGACCCCCAGTCCCCCAGATGTTTCTGAGGAACATTCACTTTAAATAATACCAGACTTGTTGTTGTTGTTGTTGTTGATGAGGGGATTATTGAAGAGGTTTTCTAAAAGTATGACATCATCTGCGACGACAAACACACTGCTTCTACTTTGAAAAACAGAGGAAGAGAGAGAGGTCCAGCTTTTGTTTTTTGCTGATGAATGGAGTCACCCTCTTCCTCCCTCTTCCTCCCACACTACACCACACTTCCCCTCTCCTCCTAATATAAATATACTTACTATTGACATGGCTTTTATGTTCCATGGGAAAGTCATAAAGTTGTTGTTTGTTATGCACTTATGTACTTTTTTCATGGTTTTAAAAACAATAGTAACAATAATAATAATAATAAACAATATTCTGGGCAAATAGCCAACATCTTTTTTGATGGGGGGCGGTAAGGGCCCTGGACAATGTATAGGGGGCACTGGCCCAAAAAAGGTTGGGAACCAAACTTCTAAACTTCTCTGTAGTTAGGTCCTTAGTGGCTTAGTGTAGAGGACGTGTACAGTACAGTCACACTGACAATTACTGTAGATTTTTGTGTTAATGTGTGGAGTCAGGAAGTATCAGGACAGTGATGTGTTTGTATGTTTGTTTTAATGTTCCAACGTAATGGATCAGCTGTTCAGCAAGGATGGATAGAATTTAAAAATATTGCAATTACTAGTTAAGTCAAAATACCCGCGTTTAAGTATTAAAACTAAAACAATACTTATTTCAGTAACTTACTTGAAGAAATGTAATCATGTTTTTCATTGAAGCCAAAATTGTCAAATGTTAAATGCTGTCTGAACACAAGCAGCTGTACAAAAACTCAGACTGAATAAAATACAGTCTAAAACTTGCAAATGACCTTTCTATCAGAAATCTGATCAAAGAATAAATCAGCAAGATTATGAATCTGGCCAGAAAGAGCTTATGCCAGCTTTCAGTACTTGATAATTATAAATACTCTGTGGTACTTTTGGTTGGTATCAAAACAATGCTGAGGTTTGATACCTAGTTTACTCCCCCGATGTTACAGGACAGAAAGCAATTAGACAATTCAACATAAACAAAACTAAACAGTGAAAATGTCTCCTCTGTTGCATTTGAGACAAAAATGTCAAACCAAAACAAATAAAACCAAAACTCTCTGACTGGTCAGACGCCATCATAGTGGTCAAACTGACCCTTTTAGATCTGTTTTAATAAACAACTCTGGAGTTAAAATACAGTGAATGAGAGAATGTTATATTGTAGAAAGCAGTTCATTTAAAACAACTGCTCCCTGGAGAGAAATACATCATAAAGCTTCATGGATCTTTCTTTCATATCATCTACTCTCATTTCCTGTCATTTATTTGCTGACCACTGTCAAATAAAGACAAAGAAACCCCAAATACTTCAAAACCAAGAGTTAAACAGACAGTAAACAGTAAAAGAAGTCTTCATCATCGTGGCTGTCTGTATGAGACACTATTCTTTTTCTGTGTTGTCATTATTTTCCAGCTCATTGTTGTAGTACATCAGCAGAGCAGCTGGTTTCCATTCTGGTGTCGACACAGAGGTCAGAGGTCACACAGAGAGAGAGAGAGACAGAGACAGGAGGGACTGCAGCCGCATGGTTTTCTCTGCACAGGAAACCATGTGACCTTTAACCTTGTCCCCCCATCCCCCAAACACTAAAATAACATACAGACACTGTGACTCAGCTGATAGTCATTAACGCTCTACTGTACTCTACACTCTCTCTCTCTCTCTGCCTGTCTGGCTCGTACTCTGTTCAGATTGAGGCTGCTGTGGGTTAAATCTGTGCTGGTTGTCAGTCTGAATGGGTAACGTGCGTTTCGTATTCCTCCCCCCACTGTAAAATCTCAATTCAAAGTTTTCTTTTAATTAAATATAGAAACTCAGTCTCCTGAATAATTGAATGATACTACAAGTTTATGTTCTGACCTTCAGTTTGAATTACGCTTAAAAATGCATTAATTCGTTGTCTGGTTACCGAGTTGTTCCCAGACTGATCCTGAATCAGAAAAATATGATTTTAAACTGCTTTTTAAAAACTTTTCCAAGTTTTCTACAAACTGTGAATAGCTTCAGCTCAACCTCAGCGGCGGTCACAACAGAAGTTGAAGCTTTGCGATTGGATGCTTGTTACTGATCTGCCTCTTGGGAGTCACAGTAACTTCTCTCCGTACATTTAGTTACAGTTCAGTGCATCTGCAGAACAGCTGCCCCACGAAACTCCTATTCAGCCTACATGTCAGCACTCATGTAGACTCAAAAACAGTGAACAGAAACAAGTGCTGCCCTCAATGACACAACGTCAACGTCACTACTCTATTTAGCCATATGTATAGTTTTGGACTTTATTCCAAGAGTTAATTTTTAACAGAGATATTGATCTGTATGACCCTGTTTTTAGATCCAGATCAAACATCCAGCTGATCAGTTTGTTCTGAACTTCTTCTGTATTAAAGCCCCTTTGTACCCAGGCCAGTTTGCACAGTCAACATGGCACACAAGCAAGCTCTGTGCTAACATGCTAATACAGATGCTAATCAAGGATGCAAACTTTCTGTCAGGATCTTTTCCCAGCCTTTCTCCTAAGAGCGTTGCCCTTTCCCGCCTGGGGAGGATACAAATAACTTGAACAAACACGTTATGATAAGGTAATCAGTATCTGTCCTGACTTGTCTCCTCAGGTCCTGTTTTCCAAAATCACTGCTAATGTGGTTGTAGACGTGCAGTGGTAAATTACTACTGTTAGGGTGGTATTGAGCTCACACAGGAAATACAGAACATTATTGTCATTCAGACGGCAGCTTCTGTCAGTAAATGTTGGTTCTGTATGTTATAGGAAGGACTACAACACTTTTCCAAAAATTTTCCTACTGGTTCAAGCAGTGACACACCCTAGAATAATTGGCACAAATCAAAGTACCATTGTTATTTCATATGATCAATAGAAAGTTATGAGGATAAGAATATAAAGAACTGCATATATTAGAATATTGTAGATAAGGCTCTGAGCAGTAAGTTAGCGAACACAAGACTTAAGCCAAACCCAGGTGAGATACAGTAAGTAACGGTGTTAAATCAGACCAAGCAAATGAATATCTGCATCAAAATACATTATAAATATTCAGAAGGCACCCTTTTAGCCGCACTAGCATAGGGACACTCTGGATGGCAGTACAAGGCAGTCAATCTACCACTTTGATCCAGACTGAAATATCTCAACAAGGATTTGACATCTCCCTCAGGAGGCATTGTAATAACATAAACAAACAACTTATAACATGTTGATAACTGAACTTCAGGGGTGCTTTTATTAAGCTTAAATATATAAAACTGATTCAGTCGTGTTCAAGTTTTACTGAAATGTTACAGGTCCCAGAAAGAACGTGAAATTGCCATCACATTTATGTAATGAGGTGCAGATTGGAAAGGAGCTTTAGTGCTGCTAGTAGAAGGAAAAGTAATACTATTAGCAGTGTGTGTGTGTGTGTGTGTGGGGGGGGGTGTGTTGAACCAGTTGCAACAAAACGTTATGAAATCAATATCACTTACACAACAGAGTAACGAAGAAACACACACACACATAGGTCAGCTGATTCTGACTGCTCACGTGCATACACACGGTGAGAGAGAGACATCGAAGCAGATAAGAAGAGAGTGAGAGCTGAAACAGGAGAAGCTGAGCTGAATCCAGATCCGATTGGTATTCAGAGACTGAGTCTGTCTGCAGGGAGACATTCCTGCAGGAGGAGAGGGGAGGTGTGGTGTAGTGTGGGAGGAAGAGGGAGGAAGAGGGTGACTCCATTCATCAGCAAAAAGCAAAAGCTGGACCTCTCTCTCTCTTCCTCTGTTTTTCAAGGTAGAAGCAGTGTGTTTGTTGTCGCAGATGATGTCATACTTTTAGAAAAACTCTTCAATAATCTCCTTCATAAACAACAACAACAACATGTCTGGTATTAATATATGCTTCATGTTCTTTGTGTTTAACCTCATTGTTGCTGTTTTTGGTCGATTTCTGTTTCTGACTGAAGTTTTTTCAGTGAAGAGAAGCTGTGTTGTTCTCATAAACGTTGCACGCTGTTTTTTTACGGATAGTTGTGTTAGAAATAGTTTTTTATGGATAATTAGTTTGTATAAATAGTTTGTTGTGGATAATTAGTGTGATTATAAATAAAATAAATTGTTTTTTAGGATAGTTTGTTTGTTATACATAGTTTGTTATAGATAATACATTTGCTTTTAATTGTTTTGGATAATTAGTTTGTTTTAAATAGTTTCTAATGGATAATTATTTTGTTAACGGATGGATTATGGTTAACGGATATTCAGGGATCTGGATAACTGCACTGACAAAAAACCCAGAATTTCCTTTGAGTAGAAAAATAGATAACAAACACATTTTTTAAAGTCTGTTCAGTCATCCAGCTAATGTCATTATGACAAACATGATGTCTATAATGGCTGTTCTATTAATGCAGCTGTCAAAAAACAACCCTATGAGCAGGCAGCCAAACATCAAGTCTGGTTGCACAGTTTTCATGAATATGTAACAGTGTGGAGTTGAACTAGTCTGCAGATACAGAGGGAAATAGGGGTTTACAGAAGTATAATTCTGAAATGTACTATAATGTAAAGAATTGATTAATTTTGAGCAAACAAAAATAGTTTTTACTTAATCGGTTTATTTTTATGCTGATGTCACTGTGTCTTACTGTCTGACCCAGGTGTGACCATCGATCCTGTCTCCACCAGTCTGAAAGCAGCGTGCTTCATAGGATAGAAAGTTAAACAATCAGACTTCATGGAGATAAAGCTGAGCAGAGAGATGACCGAACAGAGGAAAATGTCCAACAGATGACACAGTTCAAATCAGCTGACATTGCAGGCTGAACAGTTGATTCACAGTTCAACAACACGTCCTTCCTCCTGCCGCCGTCCACTCATCGTCTGTCCAGCCATGTTGTTGAGGAGGAAGCTGTGCGTTGCTGTGGTGATTGCTACCATCCTCTTCCTCATGCTCGCCAGTCAGAGCATCCAAAGGAGACATTTCCTGCATCTGTCATTAGTAATTCCCATCAACCGGGCCACTCCCATCAGCCAGGCCACAGTCAGTGGCAAGGCGACAGGTGAGGATGACATCATCAATGGAGTAAGAAAAATGTCGCAACCCGAAAGTGTGACAAAACTTAGCAGGAAGGTTTAAAGGTTCAATGTGTAGTATTTATGAAGATCTATTGACAGAAATCACAATCAGCTTTATTTGTCAGGTATGTGAACACATACAAGTAATTTGACTCTGGATCATAATTTGCTCACGATGTGCTTACTCAAACAATTAAGAATCAGAAACAGACTACAGTATAATGAACGCATATGTACACACCATAAATCAAAAATAAAACAATATAGACAGATCGAGACAATTGTGCAATGAGCAGGGTGCAAAGGTTGCAGGAGTAAATTAATATTATTATTATGTACATAATAGTAATACATAGTAAATACATTCATAGATAGACACACACACTTACACATACTGTGTGTGTACATACACACACAGTATGGCCTGTGGGTAGAAACTGTTCCTGTGTCTGTTGGTTTTGGCGTACAGTGCTCTGTAGCGCCTACCAGAGGGTACCAGCTGTACAGGTTGTGTCGAGGGTGTGTAGGATTTGCAGTGATGTTTCCTGCCTGTTCCCTGACTCAGGACATGTATAAGTCCTGAGTGGAGGCCAGGTAGACAGCAATGATCTTCTCTGCAGTCCTGACTATCAGTTGTAGTCTGTCCCTGTCCTTTTTGGTGGCAGATCCAAACCAGACAGTGATGTACGTGCAGAGGACAGACTGGATGATGGCTGTATAGAAGTGGATCAGCAGCTCCTTAGGCAGGTTGAGCTTCCTGAGCTGGCACAGGAAGTACATCCTCTGCTGGGCCTTCTTGATGATGGTGTCAGTGTTGGGCTCCCATTTTACGTTCTGGCAGATTGTGGATCCCAGAAACCTGAAGGATTCCACCGCAGACACAGGGCTGATGAGTATGGTGATGGGGGGCAGAGTGGGGAGGGGGCTCCTCCTCAAGTCCACGGTCAACTCTACAGTTTTGGGCATGTTGAGCTCCATGTTGTTCTGACTGCACCAGAGAGCCAGCTGAACTTCAGGAGTTTGACAGATGGGTCTCCTGAGGTGCGGTTGTTGGTGTAGAGGGAGAAGAGAAGTGGGGAGAGCACACATCCTTGGGGGGTGCTGTTGGGTCGGAAATAAGGACAGGCCGGGCCAGTTGAAAGCCTGGTCCCTACCCTAACCAACTTATTAAACTCAGCAAATAATACTCTATTAACTTTCTTCTTTTGTCAATAACTTTGTCAAAAACTTAACTGGAGACAAAAGAGTTTATTCTAATAAAGGACAAGTAAACCCGAGTAACATCCCTGCAGGTCTCAGGATGGAACTGATCTGGTGGTCAGCAAACATCGCCTTATATTCACCTTAAACTCCACCTTCCAGGTGGGCGTTACACCTGGTTTCCGCCTATAGTGTTCCCTGACCACTCCTTACCAATGGTGAATTTCTTTTTCCTTTGCTGCCATCTTGTGGCCGTTTACATGTACTATTTTACCAATTTAACCCTTTCACTAATGTTACGTTACTAATGTAAGTTACCACTTTTTAGCTATTATTCAACATAATTATCATTTTAATTTATCCTTCTTTATATTTTTAACATTACTGGACTAGAAATTCACCATTATGTTTCAACTTCAGTCTCACCGTATTTTTTAAAAGTTATACAGGCATAATCTGACACCATTAAAACTCAAACAATTGTATTTTTTAAAAGAATTAATAAAGGAATAACATAACTGATAAACGAATAACATGATTCAACACATCAAACATGAGTATGCAATGCCATGTCTCATACAAAGCTTGGTTTCTTATAGTTGACATCATTCACAGTGTGCCATGATCTCATTTTTGGCGTACATGACTTGCAGCAGGTGTTTCACTGCTATTTTCAGATTCATGGTAGACTTTAGCTACATCACCTGAGCACTAAGCAAACATTACATCATCTTGTCCCGTCTTAAATTCATATTACCTCTTCTCATCTTCTTTTTAGATGACAGTACCTGTCGCCTGCTAGCTGGATTTTGCATGTGCAGTGTTGGCTTATTTGCATGTTCACAGTCAGGCGAAGCTAAGTTTTGCAAATTCTGCCTGAACAGTTTCTCTGCTCATGTAGACACATTGAAAGGGCACAAGTTCATGAATAACACACAGAATATAATCCTTAAGTCTTAAGAATAAAATACTAGTAATCAAACCTTCACTCAGTAGTCAAACCTTACATTGAAAGAATGACATCAGTGGTCAATACCTTTACCCAGTGAGACTATAGTCATTCCCTCAATGAAGCTGGTAAATGCACTTCTAAGTAATACAGCACTTCTAGGATTAAAATAATAAAGTAATTATACATAAAACAACAGAATTATTCAACAGTGCCAGTGCTAATAGTCCGGGTGCTGGATCTGATGTTCCCCAGCCTCACCTGCTGAATCCTGTCAGTCAGGAAGTTTGTGATCCACTGACAGGTGGGGGCTGGCATTGTGAGCTGGGTGAGTTTGGTGCTGAGGATGTCCGGGATGATGGTGTTGAACGCCGAGCTGAAGGCCACGAACAGGATCCTAGCAAATAGAGAGTTGAGGTGTTGCAGGATGTACAGTAATGCAGTCCCAAGTTGACTGCATCATCCACTGACCTGTTAGACCGGTAGGGAAACTGCAGGGTGTCCCTCAAGGGGCCTGTAATGTCCTTCAGGTGGGCCAACTCCACTCTTTCAATCCAGAGATGGAAAGTTTTTTGGGGGCCGGGATGATTGTGGAGTGTTTGAAGCATGAGGGAACTTCACACAGTTCCAGTGATCTGTTGAAGATCTGAGTGAAGATGGGGGCCAGCTGGTCTGCACAGAATTTTAGGCAGGATGGTGACACACTGTCTGGGCCAAGAGCCTTCCTGATCTTCTGCCTCTGGAAGAGCTGGCGCACATCACCTTCACAGATCATGAGTACAGGTGAGGGGGGGTTGACAGGGTGGCAGTGGGGAAGGTGATTGTTTGAAGTTGGAGTTGGAGCGGGGGGAGAGGTGTGACTGTGGGCTTCTCAAACCTACAGTAAAAACCATTCAGCTCGTCAGCCAGTTGTTGAGTACCAGCAGCGTTGGGGGATGGTCTTCTGTAGTTACTGATTGTCTGCAGGCTTCTCCACACTGACGCAGGGTCGCTGGCTGTGAAGCTGTTTTCTAGCTTTCAGCGTAGCTCCTCTTTGGCGCTTTGACCTCCTTTGTCAGTGTGTTCCTGGCATGGTTATACAGGACTCTGTCCCCACTTCTGAAGGCCTCCTCTTTGGTCTGACGAAGCTGCCTGAGTTTCGCTGTGAACCAGGGTTTTTGGTTGTTGTATGTGCGGAAAGTTTTAGATGGCACACACATGTCCTCACACTCTTTACAACAGCTTTCCCAACAGAGTCCCATGGCTGCATGGGGAACAGGTCGATAGGCATCCTTTAATATTGTGTAGCAGTGGTCTAGTGTGTTAGAAATGAACAAGAACAAGTAACCTTAGTAGTAGGAGTAGTATTAGTAGTAGTAGTCAACTGGTTAATTAGAAGTAAGAAAAGAAGAGAAATTGCAACAAATGGAGGTCCTCACGTATTATTTAGCACAAGAGCCAACAGAGCGTGTCAGCCACCGTAGCTTCTCCTGCTCGCTTGGAAAGGGAGGGGGTGAGGGTTGACTGATGGTGCCTTCACGTAGTGTCAGAATAATCAGAATATTTTTTTCCTTCTTAAATTTTTATTGCCAAAAAAGTGTGCATGGGACAAAAAAGAAAAATACAAAACTTTGATTTATGCAAAATCACGTATTGCATATACATATTTAGCAAACATGTAATTTGTAAAATGCTTATAACGGTTAGTTGTAGTTAGTTGCTGTCCATGTAGAGTAAACTAGATGTCTGTATGTTCTTTATATGCTCTGATAATGCTAATACAACAAATCTTTGTAGTAGCATCCATGTTGATTCCACATTCTGACTTAAGAGCACATGAACACACACTGAAGATGGAAGAACGACTTCTATTGATCCGAGGAGCACGTGAATGCAACATGAGCCACTGGTTGCAATTCGCAACCCTCACCACTAGATACCACTAAACTTACACACTGAACCTTTAAAACTTTATTGATCAATCAACATAGAAAATTGCCACAAATGGCCTGACGATGGAACTGTAACGACCAAATTTCTTACATGACATATGTAAGAAATTAGATCGTCCAGACAGTCTATCCTGTTTTGTTAAAACTGGTTACCAAATTTGTTTAAATGAGTTGTAAAGGTAGGAGAAGTATTAGTAGTAGAACTAGCAGTAATATTTAGTACTATTACAAGTAATAGCAATATTTTAGCGGGCGTAGTTGAAGTAGCACTATACAGCAGGAGTAGCAATACCAGCAGTAGTATAGTAGTAGCTGTATACAAGTAGATGCATTGTATTTGTATCATGTAGGCGACTGAAGTAACAGTAGCAACATGAGTAGTGGTGTGATATAGATATATATATATATATATATATACACACCAGTATTAGCAGTATTCAAAGAAGCAGTGTTTTGATTGTCTCGTAAAGATGATAATAGTGTTAGCAGGAGTACTATTAAGTTGTCACAATACTCTTAGCAATATTAGTATTAGCAGTTTTGTTGTGATTGTATCATATAGATGGTAGCAGAGCTCCCATGATGCAGTATTTTCTGACTCAGTCTGCTTATGTTTGCAGTAGTTAAACCCGCAGCGTCTCCTGCTGATCTGACCCCTGACCCTGATCCTGACCCTCCCAGGCCCCCCCAACCTGAAGCCGAAGAGAATCCTTCAGTCAACTCCCAGTATGACCAGAGGTAACATGGTCATGGACTCTATGTATCCCATGATTTCCTGTGCTTTCCCTGTCTGACTCGTCTGTGTCGTCCTCTTGCAGGTCGTGTGGTTGTCCTAAGTCCTGTATTTCAGACCCAGGGGGTTCAGTCTGGTTCACCAAACGCTATGACCCCAAACAGCAGCCTGTCCTTCAAGACACCAACTACAACTTTGACCCTGATGCGCTCAAATGGTGGCTGGTAAGGACAAAAAATAGGAATAATGCACCTTCTTATAATGTTACTAGTGCTGTTCCTGCTAGAGGAGGTATAAAAATAATTTCCTGCATGATGATTTATCAGCGTTAGGTTTGAAATCCAATTTTAATAAATCAGGTTGGATTAAAAAGGATAATTATCAAGGTTTTGTTTACTATTATAATCAGTACAGGCTGCTGTCTGCTGGTGTGGAGAGGCTACCTGCTAGCTGATAAAGTTTGGTCTTCAAAATCAATGTTATTCATTGAACCAGTGTCTTGGTCCAAGCTTTACGTTTGTTTCATTACTGTAAACTAAATTCAGTTCAGTTAATTAAACAATTATATTTGTAAAGATTTTCTACTTTTTGCAAGTTAAACTATATAAATCAATAAACACATCCACGGTGAGGATTTTATAATACACAAAAGCTTTACTGCAAGGATCTAAAAACCCCTGGATTAAATCAATATTTACAGAAATCCTTTTATTTCTTGTAACATCATTTTATTCGACAATCAGCAATTATACTGCAGATTACAATAATGTCTGATAATTTAAATTAAGTAAATCACCAAAATAAAGATTGTAATTAAATAAGATTTTCAGGTGTCCTTTTTTGCTTTCTGTAATAACTAACTGTGGTGCAGTGTGAGCCCATGTATAGAGATTGATTGCACTGACTGCAAACTGGAAGTGACCTGACAGCATTGATTGATGTGTCATTGATGTGTGAGAATTGTTAAATCAGGGGTATCACAGACAAAGCTTTATTAGAAGATCGAAAGAAAAACATGATGGTCAAGATGGTCATAAAATGTGTTTCAGTAAATAATCAGCAACATTAATGAAAATCTTTATTTTCAGAAAGCTGTCGAAGCTGTCAGCAGTCTGGATGAAAAGACTAATGTCTGAGTCTTTTTCCTGCATTTATAGATTAAGTCCTGCTGCAGAAACCATTAGTAGATTAAAGGGAAGTGGGAGGGGTAGAAATACTGCTAACATCATCAGTCTGGTCCACAGCGTACTGTATATACTCTGTGCGTGTGTGTATGTGTGTGTGTGTGCTAAAAATTAATAAACAGAGCTGTATGCTGTAGCATAACAACATAGCGTAAAAATTAAAACAAGATTCCTTTAGAGCTGTTGGAAAGTGTAATTTTTATTCTTGATGAAGCTAGACCAGCAGAAAATAAATATTAAAAAGGTTAATAAGCTGCTTTAAAAAAGTAATACAAATATGCTCCGCCACTCCACAGGGTCTTCAACGGTCGGGTACGGACCAGAATCCAAAGGAAGTGATGTCAAAGATGTTCCGGGTAATTTCCCCACCCGGTGTGGACTTCAGTCCCCTCCCCTCCCGTTGCCGTAGTTGCGCAGTGGTCGGAAACTCCGGCAACTTACAGCGGTCAGGACACGGCAACCTGATCGACTCCCACAACTCTGTAATCCGGTACGTACGTATGCCCTCAAACATATACGTCTTACCCTCATCCTACTCATCATCATCTTTCTCACCTTTCTCCTCCACAGGATGAACAAGGCAGTGACTCGAGGATTTGAGAAAGATGTTGGGAATCGGACTACACATCACATAGTGTACCCAGAGAGCGCTGTGGATGTTGATCGTGGCGTCAGCCTTGTCCTGCTGCCATTTAAACTGAGAGATCTGGAGTGGCTGACCAGTGCGCTGTCCACTGGCGAAGTAAAAATGTACGACATATAGATACAAATAAACTCAGATTTAGCAAATATAGAGAGAAATACACTCCGTTGCCAGTCTTAAGGGTACACCAATCTACACAGTCTAATACCACAGTCCTGCAATAAATCCTGATGTTCAGTTTTTGATCAGGTTGTTGTTCAGGTGTTGATTCAGAGAGGTTTTATTTAGCCTTTCCCCATTGATACTACAAAATAATAGAAACACCTGTCAGTATAATGCTATACAGTTCAACAGCAACACAAACTGCAGCTTCCAAAAAGAACATATGGTTGAATCAAGATGTTAACCTTCATGAAGGTAGGATTTATTGAAGGACTATTGTATTAGACTAATACTTACATTCTTATATTATATTCTAACATGCAATGCTTGAAGTATATTATGACCAGTCTTTCTGTATGTATTCAGGACCTACATGAGGGTTAGAGACAGAGTGGAGGCTGAAAAAGACAAGGTAAAATAAATGCTCCATCATGCTGTTTACAGTTTGTTGTTATTACAGCTATCCACCTCAGTCTGTCTAAGTTTTCACTGCATCAGCACAGTTTTCTTTCTTTTTTTGTTGTGAGATTTTTCACACTTTATGACATGTTTGTATCAACTCATTTAAAGGGGTATTGGGTAAATTTGACAAATGTTTGATACATTGATTTACATTGGTGTTTCAAATGTTTTACCCTTAACAAAATTAGATAAAATGCTTACAATATTCCATAGATGATTCTGCATGTTCATAAAAACTTATTTTAAGTTCACATTCATTCACTTTTAAAACCCTGTCTCCCCCATTTATTTATTAGTACTTATAAAATCAAGCTGCAGGTGCTTATCAAGTGCCAATAAAAAGACTTCACTACTGCAAATGTGAAAACTGCCAAAGAGAGAGCCGATGAACACATTAAACATGTTACCGTGTTAACTGTGTGTGTGTGTGTGTGTGTGTGTGTGTGTGTGTGTAGGTTCTGGTGGTGAACCCGGAGTTCTTGAAGTATGTTAATGACCACTGGACTGAGAACCACGGTCGCTACCCATCCACCGGCATGCTTGCCATCATCTTTGCTCTGCACACCTGTGATCAGGTAGGAGGGAGGCGGGGTGAGGGGTGAGGGAGTCTGTGAGTGCTTCTCAAGTCTCTTAATTGCATCCACGTTTCCCTCACTTGCGTCTGTTCCTTGCGTCTTAGTCCCGCCCACCGGGGATGCATGGAGAGACGCAAGGAAACCAAGCGAGGAGAGAAGGAACGAGGAAATAGACGTCCTTTTCTCCAAAGCGTCACATGAAGTGACGTCCGTTTCTGATGACAGCGGCAGCTGATCACAGCTGGATCAGCTGTCAGTCGGCTGTAACAGCTTTAGGCTACACACTTTTGATGGAGTTTGTGTCTGCACACATGTGCACTGTGTTGGTACTAATAAAGTCTCACAGTTATCAGAGCACAGCAGCATGATTCTCTCTGTAGCTGTTACCTGTTTAACAAACACCTGCACATGAATAATAATTATAGGCTATGTCCTGCTCAGAGACACAGGATCATGTCTACTGGCACAGTGCTGATATTATCTGCATTTATAGTTATTGATTCTGATTGTGAATTTGTTATTGAATAACCCAGAATATGATCATGGTGTCTTTAGATTTATTAGGCTAAATGTTTCAGGGAAATTGAAATGATGTAACTCTAGTCGATGCTCAGTTTTAGGCAGTTTATTTCCAGTCCTGAAATCCTTTAACACTAGCCTACTGCATAGCCTACATTTAATCTATGCAAGTCAAATCACTCGACACCGATCAATCACTGCGTTCCATCATATCAGTCTGACGCTTTCTTTTTAGCGTAGCGGCTTTCATTCATACTTTCATCAGCTGATTTTACTCGCGGAGCCGCTGGCTGCTTTCATCAGATGCAGTGGGTGAGATGGCTGGATGTTTTATAGTCATCTATTTGGACTAAACACAGGAATGAGCAGCCTCACATGTGACTGAATAGAAATGACGATAAATGATATAAAACGTGTTTAGGGGGGCGTGTCGGTCAGTAAAAGACTTCCGCGAAGGATGCACTGGTGTATCCTCGCTCATAGCTCCTCAGAAATCGCTCCTTGATCCTCGCTCCTCAAACGCAAATAAGAGCTTTGGGACTGTCCGCAAGATGGCAGAGCAGAACAACTTCCGGTTCAAGCAAAGATCGAGGAGACGACAAATAAGAGACTTGAGAACCACCCTGTGTCTTCATCTCTGACTCCTACATGTCACACAGTCAACTTCATTCTTCAGTCAAACTTAAGTTGTCGTCATATACTGTAGTAATGCAGCAGAGAGCAAAGACTATCATTCAAGGACACTGAGATAACAACAAAATTTACATTGTTCTTTTACTCCCATGTTTGATTATCCCTGTCTGTGGTGCGTTCAGAGATACTCGGATTGGGAGAGTTTTCCAAAGAGTCTCTGCTCTTGAATGCATTGTCACACCATGAGAACAGAACTGACCGAAAGATAAAGAGAAAGGGTGTACTCACACTAGGCTCGGTTGCCTTGTACCGTGCCTGTATGTCATATCATAATGTATCAGAGTAAATCTTCACACGTCACTTTCAAATGTACAAATGCAGGATATGTTACGTGACAGTACAGCATGTCATACTTGGTTATGTAGTGTGTCACAGTGGTCACAGTATATTATATTGCAGTAAGTCATGGCATTACTTTCTGTCTGTGTTCAGGTGTCAGTGTTTGGTTACGGAGCCGACCAGCAGGGGAACTGGCATCACTACTGGGAGGCGAATCGCTATGCTGGAGCCTTTAAGACGACCGGCGTCCACAATGCCGACTTCGAAACAAAGATCATCAACCAGCTCCACAAGGAGGGCAAGATCAGTCTGCACCTGTGACACCACCGCTGACCTACTGACCTACAGACAGACCTTCTGTCTCATGGACTTAACAGACCTGCTGACTGATGGACTGATTTGCTTACTGACCAGCAGATCATCAACCACTTAATTGTTGAGACCAAGAACCAGCTACATCTTGTCTGGTATCCAGCTGAGAGTCGGCACATCCGACTGTCCTCTGGCACTGAGTAACCAAATTTGAGCCCGACTCTAAACCGTATATGGCATTCAAAAATTTCGATATAAAGAAATAATGTGACGTCAACACTTTCATGACATAGATATAAACTTATTTACCACCATGTGGTTTAACAGAAGTTTTCTGTTTCAACTCTTTAGTTTTATGTTTCCACACCCTGACATTTTTCAACTTAAAGCAGTGTTACAAGATAAAAAAAATTCACCTCTTTACCACAGCGTGAAGTTGTGTTAACACAATATCAATAAATAAAAATGTAAATGTAAAAAAGCCAGATTGGAACTTCAGATTACCAAACACCTGAAAGCTACACCCACACAATATCTAACATTGCATAGGTCCCACTTTAAGTCACCACACCTATTATAGTAATGTTAACTTTAGGAAACAACCATGTAGAGATTGGGGAAATTTTTGTGTTTGTTAAACGTTACCTCCTAAAATCCCAGTCATCATAGAACCGTCTCAGAAATATCAGATAAGGGAGAATCTGGTGGTGATTTTATAGGAGGGTCTGTAATGTCAGGCAGACTTCAATGCTTAGGAAAAGATAGCTGTGTGTGTGCGAATATACACTGCTAAAAAAAATAAATAAATAAAAAAAAGGGGAACACTAAAATAACACATCCTAGATCTGAATGAATTAAATAATCTTATTAAATACCCTCTTTATAGAATAGTAGAATGTGCTGACAACAAAATCACACAAAAATTATCAATGGAAATCAAATTTATCAACCCATGGAGGTCTGGATTTGGAGTCACACTCAAAATCAAAGTGGAAAACCACACTACAGGCCGATCCAACTTTGATGTAATGTTAAAACAAGTCAAAATGAGGCTCAGTAGTGTGTGTGGCCTCCATGTAACTGTATGAACTCCCTACAACGCCTGGGCATGCCCCTGATGAGGTGGCGGATGGTCTCCTGAGGGATCTCCTCCCAGACCTGGACTAAAGCATCCAACTCCTGGACAGTCTGTGGTGCAACGTGGCGTTAGTGGATGGAGCGAGACATGATGTCCCAGATGTGCTCAATTGGATTCAGGTCTGGGGAACGGGCGGGCCAGTCCATAGCATCAATGCCTTCCTCTTGCAGGAACTGCTGACACACTCCAGCCACATGAGGTCTAGCATTGTCTTGCGTTAGGAGGAACCCAGGGCCAACCGCATCAGCATATGGTCTCACAAGGGGTCTGAGGATCTCATCTCGGTACCTAATGGCAGTCAGGCTACCTCTGGCGAGCACATGGAGGGCTGTGCGGCCCGCCAAAGAAATGCCACCCCACACCATTACTGACCCACCGCCAAACCGGTCATGCTGGAGGATGTTGCAGGCAGCAGAACGTTCTCCACGGCGTCTCCAGACTCTGTCACGTCTGTCACGTGTGCTCAGTGCACACCCCTGTGCTTTCATCTGTGAAGAGCACAGGGCGCCAGTGGCGAATTTGCCAATCATGGTGTTCTCTGGCAAATGCAAAACATCCTGCACGGTGTTGGGCTGTAAGCACAACCCCCACCTGTGGACGTCGGGCCCTCATACCACCCTCATGGAGTCTGTTTCTGACCGTTTGAGCAGACACATGCACATTTGTGGCCTGCTGGAGGTCATTTTGCAGGGCTCTGGCAGTGCTCCTCCTGCTCCTCCTTGCACAAAGGCGGAGGTAGCGGTCCTGCTGCTGGGTTGTTGCCCTCCTACGGCCTCCTCCACGTCTCCTGATGTACTGGCCTGTCTCCTGGTAGCGCCTCCGTGCTCTGGACACTACGCTGACAGACACAGCAAACCTTCTTGCCACAGCTCGCATTGATGTGCCATCCTGGTTGAGCTGCACTACCTGAGCCAATTGTGTGGGTTGTAGACTCCGTCTCATGCTACCACTAGAGTGAAAGCACCGCCAGCATTCAAAAGTGACCAAAACATCAGCCAGGAAGCATAGGAACTGAGAAGTGGTCTGTGGTCACCACCTGCAGAACCACTCCTTTATTGGGG
>NC_060167.1:9428019-9456048 GCF_021292245.1 Micropterus dolomieu | reverse complement strand
GGCTCACATCACACACACACACACACACACACACACACACACACACACACACACACGTATGTGTATGAGCCACACTGTTGATGTGTTCTTAGACATTTTTATACAACTACACATACACGTAATCCCTGTCTCTGGGCGTTAACGTAGGGTTTTTCCTGCATACCTCTACGACGTGTAAAGTTAGACATCCAGTCAACAGCATTGTGTGATCTTGGTAAAAGTGTGCTACATGCTTAGTGGCTCACATTTTCTATACTAGAAGCAATTCAGTCATTGCCATAAAAGTATTAGAGTTCAGCCCTATACTTCTTGCACATCAGTCATCATGTCTGCCTTGAGTACGACATCCAGGCATGCTGGACTGAAGCCGCTGTTTGGAAGAGACATTTTTAAAAACCTGGACTACTTGTAGACGGAGCACCTCAGGAGTGGGAAGTGCTAAACATGCCAACTCCAGCTGGTACGCGGGGCTCAGATGTCCTCCCTGTGCAGACTCCTGCTGGTTTATATGATTTCCAGCTCAACTTAAAGACACAGACTGTTTTTCGGGACCCTCCACTGTTCAAACAGATTGATTCTCCTGTCTATCTGTGAGGATCGAACAAAAAAGTTTTGCTCTGAGCAGGAAACAACCACAGACTTTTTATATCTTTTTTTTATTGGATTTCACAGACATTATACAGGGATAACCTCTTAATCTAAGCACTTTGCCCTGAAGAAGAAATGGCACAAAGAGGCCTTATTTTTGCTTCTCCGTCCAACACAAGATTTTTTGTATTTTATATATATTTTAATAATCCATCCATTTATCGTAACTGAATCTTAAGCCTGTGAATGAGGTTCTTCATGTGTTCCATGAATCGATGATTCAATAGTCTGCAAGTTGTTAGCTGATTTCACAGACTGTCCAAAGCAGGACCTTCTTATTAGCATTTCATGTGTTTTAAAGGACTAGTGTTTCAGCTCCAGTAGCTGACAAAGTTAATGGGATGCGCTTAAGTCAAACTCAACAACATGACTTAAAGGGTAACTTAGGTGAGCCCTATATCCACATTTTTGGGGGTTGAAATGACAAGTAGTTAAAAAAGTGTTTGAGTCCGTGCAGTAGGTGGCGTCCGCTGGCAGCCGCAATGTATTCTTTTGTTGCAATTGCGGCCTTCTTTTTGCCAGGCTCGGACTGTTTTTCCAGATGTTTGACAACATCATGATCTCTACCAGTATCACCGGATAACACCCCTTTTTTAAAAACCAGAAAACAGAAGTCTCACACAGATTGTAAAACATTTTGTACCTTCTAATCACTTCGACCTCAAAATATGTGAAAATAGAGCTCAGGTTCCAAAATACAGAAATTACCCTTTTAAGATGTGACTCAGTGAGTAAAGCCGCAGACTCTTGAACTTCATGGACTGTCACAGTTACTCCTCTGAGTGACAGCTCAGCTGATGGGAGTGACAAATACAAAGAGAATGTGCATGACTTTTAAGTAGATTTAAGATTTATTAAACAAAACTTAACAAGGGCAAACAAACAGTGTGTGCGATGCATGGATGAGTGGAAGATGTAGCACAATGTACTTTCAAAAAAATCTGAAGTCCAACCAAAAAAACAACCATATGAAGAAGATAGACTGACCAGTCCAGCAGGTAACAGAGGAGTCAGTCAGCTGATTGCTGGGCTTTCTGTTAAAGGTAAACGACAGCGTACAGAGGGCTGTCCCACCTGCACTGTGAATGTAAAGAAACTGTTGCTGATTGTCAATCGATGTTGTCTGAATGTTTGACTTCCTTTACAAAATGAGGAGTAACAAGACGTTTTCACACTGAGCTAGTTTGAGTCTGAATCTGAGTACGATGGTCCCTCTTAGAGCACTATAGTTTTTTTTCAGCTGTGCTTTTGTGTTTGCATGATGGCTACTCCTTGTTCCATCACATCTACAAGATGCTGTTTGTTTATTTGTCCATTCGTCCATCTTTCACATTAAAATTTTGTTTTTAAGCATTGAGAAAATCGTAAAATATTTCAAAGTTTTTGTCAAATTGGTTTTCGCCTCATTTTCATTGCGTGAAAAGGAAAAAAGCAAATATTGTTTGTCATATATTTTGTTTAAAAATATATCAGATAGTGTAGGTTCTAACTTGGTAAAGTTAATTCCCTATTGCCCAAAATGATCAGTTATTCAGACGCTGATTTAGCTGCTTGACCTGTTGTGTTAGTAAGCGGCATCTTCTATTTCAGCGACGTGTATGCGCCGGATATGTTAGCCAACGTTGTTGGTTCTTGGAAGAAAAAAATAAGATTTACAGACTAAACACATCCCCAGTCGCACTGAATATTAGACAAGTTTAAAAAAATTTAAGGAAAATAATCTCATGTTGACTAGCGATAAATTTGCCCTAATCTAGATTGTGGATATACTCTTTAATCTCCCATGCACACACAAGCACAGTGCAGCTGCTTGCTGATATATGAATTGTTAAAATGTAGTATATTAGCACTCTAACCTCTGTTCTGCTTTAAGTCATTTACTGTTCAGAATGGCAGTATATCATGAAATGGTAGCCTTCTTATCTCACAAATTGGATTACACATTGGTTTTTGAATGAACAGGCACCAAACTGAGACTACCACTTCAGGTAGACTCAGGTATGGGATTGGGAAAACTGCTAATTTCCAGATTCAGACCCATCTGCCGGTGTGAAATCGCTCAGTAAAGACCTCAGTCTGCTTCAAACAAACTTGCCGGTACAATGATAAGCGCAGAGAAGGTTTTCCAATAGCCACACTAGAAGGCAGAGTGAAAAGCCCACCATCATAGACTCCTCCTGGCTACATACCATCATCTCCCTGAACTCTGTCCAACAACTCTGTGTCTTTGTACTCCCACTGTAATGATCACACAAATGGGGCTAAAGGAGAACACTTTAAGTCAGTCTCTCCTGACAAAACACTGTCATGCAGCTGTCAGAAGGGGACGCCGTCACATAATCCTAAAGGCACTTAGCTTGAATCAGACTGAGGCCTATAAATAATCATAAATGCTGAATCATCATCAGACAGCTGTTGCTCTGTCATTAGCTCGGCTGCAGTTTAGAGTTTAACCCTGTTTGCCTGGAACAAGTCGCATGGTCTGTTTAAACCTGACTGCTGAGTAACCTGAAGCTGTGGGTTTATCAGACACGTCTGTTGCTTGTTTTAACACATTGTTGGCTGCTTCAAGAAAACTTCCTGCTGGCAACCTGGGAAATTATCAATTTACGAGGAACATTCAGCCATTAAATGACAAAGCAGCTGCCCTCTGGAGTACTGAGCTGGACTCAACATCTGGATGCAAGGTTTTGGAATTTTCAGACTGAGTTATAGTGAAAACATTCACTTCCTCACACTGGAAAAATAATAATAATTTTCTTGTGAGTATAAATCCAAAGTTGTGCTTTTTAGATTTCCTGCAGTAAGGAAATGTAAAGATTATTTAAGAATGCCGGCAGATTAAATCAACCAATCAGCTGCTGGTAATTCCATCATAAACGGCTGTGTATGATCTTTAGATTTAGTGCAGAGCCACGTCCACTGACCAAACAAGATGTGTGTACAGTTATCATAGCTTTAACTCAACTCATTCATGTTTAAACTGTGACTCTGTTACATGAAATTGATTTCTTTCTCTTTTATCAAACAAACATGCTGATCATCAGTTAATTAATTCGTTCAGTTACCAAACAGACATAAGCACTGTGATATTTCAAAACAACAAACCCACCACTGTCCCTTTTTCATTAAATAAAAAAAGATGAAACAAAATTTGAGTTTTGTTTTTCTATCAAAACCTCTGGAGGTAAAAGGTTGACACAATCAAACCCAGATGGGAAACGTTCCTCATGGCGTATTGCTGCCACCATAATAACAAAAAGATTCCGCTCACTTTCGTGTATAAGATGTTATGTTAAGTTATGATATTTTTTCTCGATGTTAATAGACACCAAATTATTCCTACCACAAGAAACTTTTGTTATTACCACATATCACTGTATCTTGTTCTATCATTAGACCTTTATCGTCACGAAATTAAGAAGTTGGTATGTTAAAACAAATATTTTCGGCTTTAATGATATATGCTACCATTTTGTCAATAATAGGAAATGTGTTATACTAAGACAAAATTATAAGCAGTAGTGGAACAAGTATTCAGATTATTTACTTAAAGTAGCAATACCATACTGAAAATACTCCACTACAATTCAAAACTTTACTTCAAAATTTCCACCTAATCCAAGGGGGTTTATTTACTTATAGTTTATTTAACATAAGAAGGAGGATAATATCCTCAACTCATAAAGGGACACTTAATACATCAGTTTATCAGAAAGATTCACATTCAAAATCACCAAATTTGGAGATATGTGGTTTTCACCAGAGGTGGAAAGAGTACTAAAATATTGTACTTAAGTAAAAGTACTGTTACACTGATGAAGTTTTACTTAAGTACAAATAAAGCTACTGGTATAAAAATCTACTCAAGTAAAAGTAAAAAGTAGCTCATTTAAAAAATACTTAGAGTATACATAACTTAGTTAGTTTTTTAACCTCCTAAAATAATTTATTTATAATGATTTAATATCTTATTATATACATAATTTAGGCCTACTTATTATACTTATTTAATTAAATCGCAGTCTTTCGCGATTTGACAAGAGCACAAAACCAGATTTTAGTTCGTCTGACAGATACAAAGCAATGGCGCAAAACAATGTTAGAGACCTTTTATGTGTTATTTTGAGAAGTTTTGTAGATGTTTTTGCTTCATTATGAAACTTGGCGGAACAGATTAGACTATAGCAGGCTACACTGGACTGGGAATATGGGAAACACTGGACTGGAGCCTATATGAAGTCATATCCCACTTTAGGCTACATTCAAACAGGTGTTGATTTTAATGGGACTTCATAGGCGCTACTATAATTAATTTTTTATCAACATAGGCCTAAGCATAATTAATTATAGTTACTAGCAGGTTGCTAGTGCCAACCAACATTAGCAATGTCATGCTCCGATGTCTTTTTGGCTAATTTGAGCAAAGCCTCTTACCTAACTTTGAAAACTTCTTTTACCAACTACCTGTGGTACAAGCAGGGTGCGAACTACAGGGGCGCTTGGCTCCAATTAATAAGACATTTCTATCTAAATCTTCCGTATCATCAATGATCATGCGTAAAATGAGGAGTGTCAAGCTTCCTCCAGCCAGAGGAAGATGCCTTCCTCTGGTCCAACGCTCCTGTTTTACACATGGTTTATGTGCTACTGCAGCTGGGGACTCTCCGCAGCAAGAGTCACAGTTAGTCCTGTCTTTGAGCCATGCGCACACATGATTTGTTTTTTACTCAGTAATGGCTGTGATTTAAAATGTAGCGAAGTACAATACTTACAACAAAAAATACTTAAGTAATAGCAAAATTACAGATCATAAAAACGACTTAAAAAAGTACACAAGAAACTACACAATTACAGTAACACGAGTAACTGTAATTCGTTACTTTCCACCTCTGGTTTTCACTACACAGTAAGAGTATGAAAAGTTGTAATCTGAAGAGTAACTAAAGCTGTAAAATACAATATTTGCCTCTGAGGTGTGGTGGAGTAAAAATTTTAAATTTACATAAGATGGAAATACTCAAGTCAAGTAAAAGTACCTCAAATTAGCACACAGTTCATTACTTAAGTAAATGGTCTCTTGTTACGTGTCATTGTTGCATGAAAGGTATCTTGCAATAATTTGAAAATGTTCTTGTTTTACTGAGAAACTGAGCAAACTACTTTTGTAATAGTGGCAGCAATACACTGCCGTACTTACTGAGGCGTTGCGATATCTTGTGACATCAAAGGCAGCTGGAAGCATCAGCTGTGTCCCATTTCAGGCTGATGTCACCTGAATTTAGAGCAGACAACTGGTATTTATCCTTTGGTCTTCAGTATCCTACAATCCTTTGTGCTCTGGTTATGTGTTGGACCGTGTGAGCGCTGCCCCTGCAAGGAGACTGAGCCTGAAATGGGACAGAAGCCGCTTGTGTGGTGGCGTCGCCACAGGATCAATAACATTACAAATACATAAGAATAAATTAGAGCAGAAAAAAAGTTGTTAGGTTGAACTTCAAAATAAAAGTCCAGCAGATTTTGAAGTGACCTGCAGGCATCTGTAAGCTTAATAAAATAATATTTTTAATTTTAAATAAATAAAAGTATTGTCAGCATCAGCAGTGAATCATAGTTGATCAGTGTGTGCAAGGCTGTCTCCATGGCAACATTATCACATGACCCAAGCCACAAAGATCTGGTCTAGATTCTTCACTTAAAGGTCACCTGTAACCTTTCCATGGTAACAGAAGGCCGTGGTCATGTAAACTTACAGGATGCTGGAGCTGGTCAGGACCAGATCAGTCCAGTCCAGGAGGTGGAGTAGAACAAAAACCTGAATGTCTGACCTGGTCCATCGCAGATCAGTGGTTCAGCTTCTGCTGCTCAGTACTGATCTGGTTTGGTTCTGATTTGGTTCTCCTGAGATCCTGGTTGACTGATGTGATCTGGATCTGTACTGGTCCAAGGTATGCACCAGTCCTGGTCTGGTTCAGTCCAGGTTGATGTCAGTCTAACAGCAGCTGCACAAAGGAGGATGGAAACAAACCTCTCTGGTCTGGTTCATCCTCTATGTAACCATGCTGCGCGTACGCACACACACACACACACACACACACACACACACACACACAAAACAGGTTTTTACTGTACATTTAGAAAATCTGGATTTTGATTAAATTTTAGTCTTTGACAGAAATATATATTAGTTTTAATCAGATGTTGGTCACTTGATTTTTAGTTTTGTCTCATTTTTGTGTTGCTTCTTACATTTTTATTCATTTTTATATATTCTAAGCACTCTGAGACCACAGCTGTCGCCATCTTTGTTATGTACAGTTTCCATGATTACAGGTTCTTGTCTATCCAAAGGCTAGTGGAAAAAGCACTGTTTATCTGGTTGTACTGGATAATAGTCCATAGACAGTGTTCACTGTGGGTATACCTTGACATCAGCAGCTAAAATAATCTGATAACATTAATACACAGTAATCCTCCTCTAGTGAACAAATAGAGGAAGATATAGATGATTGGCCAGCAACATGAAAGACATCTGACTGAAAGTAACATCCACAGTCCTTGACAATGTTAGCTTATCTTTAGATACACTGAACAACAACGTAAAAAAATGTAAAATGTATGAGGACTGCCTTTGGACAGTCAGCTTTTTCAGTGAGAGCAGCTCACACATGGAATAGTCTGCCAACTATTATTAGAGATTGTGAAACATATAATTAATTTAAATTGAATTTAAAATCACGGCCATGACCACAGTCTGTGAATTATTCAGAAACACTTGAAGAGTGCTTTGTTTTATGATTTATGTTTTTAAAATTGTTGTCTATAAGTACTGTTGTTCCTGTTTTAGTGTATTTTATGTAGTTGCGATAACACCTGCCCAGGGACTACAGTCGAACATTAGCCAAGCTGGCTAAACTGGCACATTTACAGAAATGTTTATCAATGTGCACTGTGTCTGTAAACTTCAACTATAAATACATTTTTTTTTAAATCCAACCGGCCTCACAACCACAGATCACGTGCAACCACACCAGCCCAGGACCACCAGATACTGAGTGGTTTCTGGACACGCCCCCCCCTTACTGGCAAAGACAGCTTCAGTGAAATACAGCAGGTGAAACAGCCAAATAAGGCTCTGAAGAACAGATAATTTTGGACAGTGGAAAATTACTTTTAGTTAAAAAGTTGCTACAGTGTGTGATTTAGCAAATTTATTAAGGTTGCTAAATTAGACTTTATAGCTTATAGTCTTTCACATTGTTTAGTTTTTACTCTTTGACAAAATTTTTAATATATTTCATCATAGCTTTTGTTTTCAAAGATACATTTTTATTCAGCATAAGTCATATTTGTCATGAGGGTTTTTTTGTCACAGTTTTATTTAACGAAACAAACACTGTTCATGTTTACCTGACTGACTCTTAAACCTCAATTGCCCCTAGCCTACGCTCAATTGCTCAGAGGACAGCGGAGGCCACTTTGCAATAGTTTTTTCAGAGCACCAATCAGAGTGCAGGATGATGATACTTACCCACCAATCACTGTCCTCCTGTCCCAGGACAACCAGCACCTGCCCTTCGCAGAAGCTCAGCTCATCGTGGTGGTCGGCTTGGCAGTCATACAGCGCCTCAACCCGACGGCTCTTTCCACCACGAGGCTGATGGACATAACAATATTGATATTAATTCTAATAAATATTACTAATATTTAGAAAAAGATGATGTCTCTGAAAAAAAATATGCTCTCTGTCAAAGCAATTGTAACTAAATGTCTGAATGTGTGTTCCTAGGGCAGTTGGTAATGCTGGAGTGTTGTAATGTGGTTTCTAGGGTGAGTCTAGGGATGTGCAACCTGCAGCTCCTGAGCCACATACGGCTCTTTAGCCCCTCTCTAGTGGCTCCCCGACTTTGACAAATTATTTCAATAGAATAACTTTTTTTATTTTTCTATTATTATTGTATGCCTAAAGTCATCATAGAAGTATTCAACTGTAAAAATGTGCAGCCTATAAATCGAATAAATATATGAAGCTATGCATTCAAATTCCAAAAAAGAAAAATCTCAGAAGAAGTAGTGTGTTAGTAAATTTGGATGCTTTCATCACAAATACTACTGGCTGGCTTACCAGAATGTTCGTTCTGCAGTATTTGTATAATTTAATAAATGCACCAAAACACTGTACTGGAAATGCAAAGTTACATAAAGTAGTCAAATAATCATAAATAGCCTATAGGCCTACTGCAGCCACCTTGTGGTAAAACATATGAATGAATGGTCAGTTAGACCTATTAATATTGATAACTAATTTTAAATAACAGGATGTGGTTCCTGCATTTAAAGGGCTAAAATACATTTTTTCCCCGGCTTTATTTTTTCATTCTGGCATAAACTAGCTCTTCAGATAGTAACTGTTCTAGATGGTTGCTAAGGAGTTAAAGGTTTTTGAAGATCTCACCAATGATCTGCGAGGAAGTGGCTGGGGGGCGGGGCCTCTTCTGTCATTCTCAAAGCTCTGAGAGCGCTGATTGGTGGGAGACCCGTTGGGCGGGGCTTTACTGTCCAGCTGCAGGAAGTGGGAGGAGCTACTATCACTGTCTGCCCTCCGAAAACCTCAGAGAGAGAAAAATTAATGTAAATATTTCAATATCAATTTTTTTTAAGGAATGTGTAGTTCATGTTCGTGTCTCAAAGGCAGCTAAAGATATTGCTTGCTCATCATTTGATCGGAAGACAGCCAAGATATGTAAAGTATATACTTTTAAATCATGCTTAAAATACAATTAGCCAACAATTTATAATATCAGCTAAATCAGACAGTTGGAAAAGCTGTGTCAGAAATATGATCAGTTCTAACCTTAATTATGAAAATATTAAAACTTAAGCAAGCACTTCAGCCTAAATGTAGGTCACTATTTTAAAAGTAACACTGACTGAGTTAACTTTAACAATAAACAATTATTAGGCTACAGGATACTTAAAAGTGCAGCTATGACACAAATAACAAGGGTCTGGTTGAAGCCGACTCCACCTTCTCATTAAAACTATAAATTAACAATAAACTGGAGAGAAAAAAACCACAGAATTAGAAATCAGGTTGGAAAATTTAAGTGGTGTAGTAATGGTTTAAATGTGAATTACATCAAAAGAGGTAAATGCAGCCTGGTAGAAGTAATAGATTCAATGGCAGATGATCAATCAAATTCAC
Organism: Micropterus dolomieu; assembly: GCF_021292245.1. Classification (NCBI taxonomy): domain Eukaryota; kingdom Metazoa; phylum Chordata; class Actinopteri; order Centrarchiformes; family Centrarchidae; genus Micropterus; species Micropterus dolomieu. The sequence continues at coordinate 9,446,195 of NC_060167.1, read as the reverse complement.
AGGTCGCCCATTTCATTAATTTATTATATTTTAATTTAAGGATTTTGAGAGGTTAGTTGTCTTTTTAATAATAAATAAACTAGCAGATTTAGATTATTTATATATTTGTGACAACTTTCCTTTGTAACGTCAAAGTTGAAGGTGACGTCTTTAAATTGCTTTTTTCTGATATTCTGTTTACTATAATGAAGATCAGGAAAATCATCTAATTCGCACATCACAGAAGTATGAACCATCAAATATTGGACAATCTTGTTTGAAAAATTACTTCATACAGTGCTGTCATAGGTGGAAATGTAAACTAATCTCTTTAAACTACTGGATTAAACACTAAAATTAACAATCTAACTTTATCAGCTCCCTGAAAATCCTCTTCCACAGCTCCCTGGGCCCTAACAATGATCTACCTATCTATAAAGTACAATTACACATGATAGATCCATCAGACTCCAGACAAATAAAACATGTAAATCTGAGAGGGTGAAGCTAGATGATGTTTCTGGACAGGAGGTACCTCTGTCTGGTCGTTCAGCCAGTGAGCCTAGAGGAGAAGATGGACTGGAGAGACACAGACAAAGGAGACACAAAGGAGACAGGTTTACATCTGAGGTGTAATTCAGCTTCAGTCCACCAGAGGTCAGTAGTAGCGTCTCTTGTTCAGCAGTTACAGCTTCTTCGAGCTTCAGCACACAGAAAAACATTCTGTGTATCATGTTGTTCCGAGCTCTATGATGTTTCAAAGTAGTGAAATATTAAGACACACAAAGTTTTTATGGCTCAGCCTTCCCATAAAATGGAAATAATTTACATCTGCTGCATCATTTTAGACACATTTCACCAAAATCCAGCCATATTTTGACACATATTTTGAATCTTTGGACACTCTGATAACTCTGGGATCTGAGAGTTTGAACAAAGTTTGGACAAACAACACGAGTTTGTAATGATGAAGATACCAGAGTTTCCTGTCAAGTTTAGAAGGTTTTACAGTGTGGCAAATTCTTTTATTATTTCAAACTTATTTAGATAAATTAAATAAGAAAACTGCCTTTCAACAGGTTGAAGCAACTATTTTAGATATTGCCAGTCTCCATACAAACGTGTACATTAGTATACTACATTTTGTGTATATTTATGTAAGGTTTGTGTGTTAATGTTAAGTTGATTTGGTCATGTTTGCCTTCATACTGCTAGTGGCATAAAGAGATGTTTCAACCATTTATCCATTACTTTAAGACACGTACAACAACAGTTTAATTCAGCTACCTATTTCAGCTATTAATCATTACCTCTAGCTGTCTATTTAACCAATCTCTCCATAACCGTTCAACTTCTTTGCTCATTAACTACTTTTCACGCTCTTTCAATCACAATACTTGTTCAGGTGTTACAGTTCATCTTCTTTTTTTTTCAGATGAGTTGAGCTACTTCCGCCATCATGCGACTGCAGACCCACCCCCTGAGGTGCAAGTGCGACCCACCCAGCGAGCATGGTACAGTAAGTGCAATCATGCTTTTTAGCAAGTGCATATGTGTAACTGCCTGGAAAAGAATGTTTGTTTTGTTAATAATTTCTGTTTTCTTTTTGCCTGTAGATGATAGTCTAACAGTCTAACAAGGAAGCAAGAACGATCCACTGATATTGCTTATTGATGTATGATCTGCCTTTGTGATGTTGTAGTTGGCGCCTTATTGTTCTTGTTGCTGAGCAGCCATAGTTCTGGCCATGAAGGCAACATAAGAACCTTGTTACAACAATAAATGCAGTGGATACAATACATTTACTCAAAAACTGTACTTAAGTACAATTTTGAGTATTTCCTGTTTATACTACTACTACTCTACTCTACTTTTGCTAAATTATGATTGTAGGACTTTTACTTGTAATGTAGTATTTTTATAGTGTGGTATTGCTACTGTTACGTAAGTACAAACTACTTCTTCCATTACTGAATAAACACAATTCAGACAACATAAACAGCATCTTACGACATAATTTAATCTTCTTCAGGAGATCAGATCAGAGTGTGGGAGTAAAAAGCATCACAGTGATCCTTTAATGTTTATGCACGTGTGATCACCACAAGGTTGTTGTATTGATGGTTTCTGATTGATCTATTTGTTTTTTTAATAGTGTGCCTGAATGATTATACTTAAGCCACAAAGGAAGATTGTTTTCATATTAGGTAGTTGGGAAATGGGAAATCCAGACTTTCTGACAACGGGGCTGGTGTGACGTAATTCCACAACAGATCCAATCAGAAGCACTGTTCCCTTAGATATGTTTGTCATAAAATGTGAATTTCTGTTAAATTCAATGGGATTGTGTCTCAGATACTCACACACACTTCTTAAAGGAGGAGTCTGGGCCGCTATAGATCCTGGGACTGGTTGGCAACCCGTAATCTACACACACACATACAGAGTTAATAACACACTATCACTCTGACAGATTAATTGCAGTGTGCCTCTCAGATGTTACCATGCTTGCTGGACTCGGAGCAGCTCCTCTTGTGTCGGACTGCGATTGGAGGGGGAGTGGTAGACTTTCTGTTTCGTATCAGGGGGAAGAAGACCTCCCCCTCTTCCTCTCCTTCCTCCCCAGCAGAAGGAGGGGGAGGAGGAGGGACACTGGGAGCTGGAGGAAGACAGAAAATAGAGATGGAAGATTGATTTTTGTTCCCAGAATCTGGTCTTTATTTCTGATTTTCTTAAGTAAATTTGATGATATTTTAGTGAGAAGCTTCCCCATTTTCTGATCTGCTCTTGTTCAACACTCAACCATCTGTGTGAATTTGTTTGTTATAGGATTTAAGTGAGAATGAAGATAAAATCACGTTTTATTGCTCATTATCTGATTTTTCCAGGGCTACACTTTTAAGTAAAATGTCCTTTATTCCTGAAGAGTTCTTCTGGCTGGATGATTACAAACAAGATTAAGAGTCTACTGCCATGGTAGTGACTTTAAACCAATCACAATCATCTTGGGTGGTGCTAAGCCCTGGACGCAGCTTTGAAAATAGTGTCGGAAGACAGCAGAAGGAGAGAAGAATTTTGAGGCGATGAGCCAGACTAGCTAAATACAGACATTTGCTAATGAGCATTAAACGCAAACTGATGGTAATGTCATCAGTTTTGCAGGTAGTTTGTTGAGATATTTCGGTTTGGACCACAATGGTCAACCGGCCGAATATTTTATGCAAGACGTTGTTTTTATCCATTTGAGCTGGATGTGTGTTTGAGACAATAAACAGAAACTAAATTTAATTACTTTCTATTTTCATGTTTTTTTAATCGCTATCGCTGTTTTTAAACATCTGTCGATGAAAGTCATGTGATGTGTCACATTAAAAGCCTAACAAGAAAAAGAGGGCTATTTTGGTGTAACAGCTGGCATATATCCAGCTGCTGGTTCTTGCCAGGCTCAGCACAAACAACAAAATGTAATGGATGAGGAAGGAAGATGTGTTTTTTTCCAGTCAAGAGGAAGATGAAGACAGAGAAACACTTGGAAACATTAAAGATATGATAATAAAACACACAACAATCAGAATCTGACCTTTGACCCTGGGAGGCAGCGGAGGTGCAGGGGAAGATGGGGGCGGAGGAGGGGGGCTGGAGGCCGAGCCAGAGGGCCGGCTGTGGAGCTCCATAGCCATGGCGAGCCTCCTCCCCACACTGAGCAGACCTCCTCCAGCTGCTCCAGAGGATGGCGGGGCGATGGAGGAAGACTGATTGAAACTAAAGGGACGGGAGGAGAAGGAGAAGGAGGAGGTGAAGGAGGAGGAAGAGGAGGAGCGCTCCTTCTTTACTGGACCGTTCTGAAACGGAAGAGGAGAAGGGAGAGATTCACGCAGTTAAAATGATTCTTGATGAGGCATTCTTGTTGCAATAAATGGTCTTAGACTCAACTACATTTTGGTTAATGAATAAAAAACAAAAACACATAGGTTTTATTTTCAGGTTATTATACACTAATGAAAACATACTCAAGAATATTATATACTGCCAATAGATCCCCCTAAAACTTACACACTGGTCCTTTTATTGTATGATCTAAGACTTCTGCATTAGATCAAAAAGCTTGGAGCATTAAGCCACCAATTTTAAAGCAGAGCTGTGTTGTCAACAGCAAACAATCAAACAGAAAATTCAGCAGCTGTCAGTTGCCATATTTACCTTGTCGTCAAAATCATCGTCGCTATCGTAAAGATCATCATGGCGAAGCCTCCACTCGTACTCCACATGGACATGATGCTCGAACTGGTTGGATTGGGCCTGCTGCAGCTGCACAAACACACACAGGTACAGTTAGTGTAATGCTGAGATCAACAGTCACATGTAGAGAAGAGTAACTGTGATCTCACCAGCGCCTCACAGTGGCCGTACTTCAACCTCCGACTCACGTCCAGAGCGGTCTCTCCTAAATCGTTCTCTGTTCACACACAGTTACAATATTAATATTACTAATGGGTTCTTTGCCGTCATGATCATCAGCAGGATAAGCTCATGTACCTCTACATTTGTGAGGACCAGTTGAGAGTGAAGATATTTCTGAAAAGTAACTTAAAAATAAATTTCCCTACTTTCAAATAATCTCCTCAATTCCAAAACATGCCCTCACTTATATGTACCCACTACAAATGTCCTCACTTTCTAGAAATATCTTCATCAAAAAAACTCACTTTAAAAAATTACCCCAATTGTTTCACTTTCACTCACTTTCAAAGAATATCTTGACTTGACAGAATGTCTCAACTTTCTAAAAAACTTCCCGACTTTCTAAAATCATCCCCTCCCTCTGAAAATATCCTCACTTTCCACAAATATAATACATATTTTGGAAAGTAATGGTAATTTTTAGAAAGTGACGATATTTTGGCTGCTTAAGGGATAAAACTTGATTTGACGGTCTGAACTGGGTTTAGATAAAAGTTAGGAGGTGTGGGAGGAGTCTGTCAACAAGGATCCTCACAGGTGTTGGGTAAAAACAATTGGTGTGTAGCGTAGTTGTGTGCATGTATTACTCAGGTGTGTGTTGGCCCGGGCTCTCAGCAGCAGTCTCACACAGTCGCTCTTGTTGTGCAGACAGCTGTAGTGCAGCGCCGTGTTTCCTGCTGACGTCTGCACGTCCACGTTGGAGCTGAAGAAAAAAAACACACATGCAGGTAAACACACAGGTGTACACATTAACACACACATAATATGATAAAATCACTCATAAATGTCGTCAGAGCAGACTGACCAATTCTGGGCTAGGAAGTCCAGGATGTGCAGTGAAGTTCTGTCGGCCAATAGGACAGCTAGGTGGAGCGCCGTCTCTCCTTTCTCCTGTTGGCATGGAAACACACTGCTGACTGTGTGTGTATATGGGAGTTTACCTGTTTGTTTCCTGGTGGGCATATACTTGTATGTGTGTCTACCTGTGTACCTGTAAGTGTGTGTATGTGAACACACAGATACATAATCTGTGTCTGAACCTGTACTGAGTCTACCTGTGTGTGTGTGTGTGTGTGTGTGTGTGTGTGTGTGTGTGTGTGTATGTGTGTGTATGTGTTTGTGTCTGTGTGTGTGTGTGTACTCGTATGTCTGTGCACCTGAGTTTACCTGTATGTGTGTGTGCAGCGGCTGGCTCAGCTCCGTTCTCTGAGCGTACAGCTGGATCAGACTGTAGATGTCGCAGCTCTTGGTCGCCTCCTGCAGGCCAAGTCGCAGCGCTGCAGATGAGCTGTGGCTCCGCCTCACAAAATTAACGTCCTGATACTTTGATAGGATGAAGTCTTTACGCTCCGCCCTGCACACACACACAAACACACACACACAATTTATTCTAGTAAAATATAGTTTTCATTTTAATTAATTTGATACTGTATTTGTGTGTGTGTGTGTGTGTGTGTGTGTGTGTGTGTGTGTGTGTGTGTGTGTGTGTGTGCGCGCGCGTGTGTGTGTGTGTGTGTGTGTCTTACATGTGGCTGTGTTGGGAGGGCTTCAGTGACGGACTCATCAGGTTCGCCTCCAGTATTTCATTAAATCCAGCGTTACCAACATTTCTAGCCAACTGGGAGAGAGAGAAGACAGAATTATCTCCCTACATGCACAGTAGATAGAGCGGGAAATTCAATTAGAAAAGAAAGTTAGAGCCTGTGAAAATTTATATCTAACTAGAATCAGTCAGAACTGACTGAAGAAAGTCCTGAACTATCTCCATCAACGGGAAGTCGCCCTTCCAACAAAGCTGTCTAAATTACATGTTGTATCTCGTTATCTAACAAGCTAATCCAGCGCTATCCTGTAGTTAGTTGGGATTAGTGAACTAGAACCAGAGGTCCTATTCAGTTCCATTATAGACAATTTAAGTTGACTCATAGTTGACGCACTTCACAGTTTGGATAGACATGAAACTCTCCCAGTTTACGGTACAAAAGATGATCAACTGTGTTAGAACATATCTGGTTCTTTGATAGAAAGTCAAAAGCTGCAAGACAGTGGACATAAAAAGTAATGTGAGATCTACACAATGACTCGAAAGGTGCTTTTCAGGACCACTAAGAGCGAGTATAAGCTAAAACTGATTTAATCTGCAGTTTATATCTGACAATACGAGTTGTGAGGTTTGAACTCAGCTGTCAACTAAACTTAGTTGACTACAGGACGGACTGATGATGGATTAGCTTGTTAGCTAACAGGCGAGACCTACCAGCAGGTCTGAAGTCCCCAGACTGTCCAGACTCAGAGACTGGATCCTGGAGACGTGGACCCCCATCTCCCTGTGGATCCCTGAACACTCGATACAGGTCAGGATACCCAGATTGGTCGAGAGCCATCCAGGATCTACAGAGACAGAGAGAGAGTCAGAGTTTATTGTTTATTATCTTTGCCATATACATGAGTTTTACTGACAGCACCAACGAAAGTAGCAATAGAAACAAATATCTAATTAGCGATGCAACTAATGACTACCGTAAAAATTCAATTAAAAGCCTAGTCCCAATTGACCCTTTGCTAAGTCATGCCCCCTTAGTTACTGTTGCTAAGTCCGAAAAACTGTCCTATCAGACTTTTATCAAGCCGCTGCCACTGTCTATTACTGCACTCCCTCGAGAAATATTGTGTAATGTTTGGTGATCTTGAAAGTGATCTTAGAAAGAAGCAGACAGTTTTGCAGTTGCATTGTGTATTTGAAGGCTCACATCTTGGCCAGGACATCCTTGTAAAAGAGATTAAAAATCTCAATGGATTTCTTTCCTGGTAAAATAAAGGTTAAAAAAATAAAAGGCTGAATTCAGGCTGTCAAACTTCCGTGAAAAAATTAAAGACAGAAGCTAAAGCCTACCAGTCACAGAGTAAAAGTGAAACACTGCATTACCTCACTATTAAGAAAGAGGACAACGATATTAAGGATCAACACTGTTCCTGTAAAACTGGGTACGTCTGTAGTCACTATTACAATCATTAAAAAGCAGAACAGTAAGTTAGCTAGCGTTAGCTAACTTACATTACATTAGAAACAATCCACAGTCTACATTTTTCTGGATTTGCTTTAGGTTTTGGAAAGGGAATAAATCATACTTCTCCTTTCAACCTCTCTGGGTAGCGACTGTAATTATTTCAAGTGTCTTAGAAACAGTGTTTGACCATATCTTGGAAAGATACGGCAAAAAAAGCTAGAAAACGGCTCCTTTTACATTAGAGTCATAGCGAACGGCCATTAGATGCCGGTCCCTTTTACTGGCCTGGTGTGGCTACATGTTTTGACATTTAAACACAGGTCACAATTAGAGGCCTGGTCTCATTTTTATAGAAGTTCTTTGGATGTATAAAGCCTCTTAAAACCCCACCGGGTCAGCGGCTTTGACGCAACATAAAGTCAGAATATGTGTCCATTTCTTAATTATTTATTTTCCTTTAGTCCCTAAGGGTCCACCGATCAAAAGAATGAAAACGTTTTTTTAATTAAAGTTAAAGTTGAAATAACTACAGTAGTCTTTGGTTTTCATCCTTTCTATCGTAGTCTCTGTCTTCCTCTCTCTCTCTCTCTCTCTGCATTAGGTTGACCTAGATACGCTGTCCCTCATATCTCAGAGCTAGATCAAATAAATGATTCATGATTGATATGTTATTCCTCAATTTTATATAAGCAATATTCATACTGGTTTAAATAAACAGTTTCATAGATGCCTATTTGCTGAGCAAAGGTTTTATGTGAAAGGAATTAAAGGCCTGTCCCAGATATATGCAGGTTGAGTTCAGTGATTGAAGCAAATTAAAGCCCTGGCTATTATTTAAAGTTTTATGGTATTTTCATTATCAAATAATCTGTTATTCCAACTCTATACCTGACGTTTGTTATAACTCTTTTAATTGTTGTTATTAATTGCTATATTTTTCGCTTGTTTGTTGGTCTATAAATGTTTTATGTTCTCAGGACTCTCTTGAAAAAGATCTACATCTCAATTACGTAGTTAAATTAAATTTCTACTGGAACGTCGATGTTTAGTTAAAGTGGGGTGGATATGAGGTTGAATGAGAGAGCCGACAAGATGCCTTGATTGACTGATTGATTGACAGACAGAGACTACCTGGTGCTCCGCAGTCACAGCAGTTGTTGTTTCCTGGCATCCGTCTGATGTCATCAGTGATGGCCCGGGTCAGATCCTCCACACTGCTCTCCCCACCTCCTCCCCCTCTCCTCCCGCCATCCAGAGCAGCGCTCAGAGCCTCCTGCTTACTGTTACTGAGCACCGAGATCCATCTGAACACACACACACACGCACACACACACAGATAGACACAAAACACATTTAATAAACAAATTCTGAATGATATGAGTATTATACTTTTTCAACAGCTCCTCGTGATAAAGTTTATTTTTGACTCACGCCACACACTCAGCTTCATCCTCAGCCAGGAAGTGGTAGGTCCGATTATCTGGAGGACACACAAAGTGTGTTATATATAATGCAATTAATATGCTGACCCATATAATTATGTTTGTGCATTTATACCATGGTCACTGAAAATTCTGGATTCTGATTTAGCTGGAAGTTGTGGATTAACTTTTAGTAACCGGAAATTATAACTGGACACCTATGACATATGTGTTTGTTTACATTTCTAAATGAGCGCCAATTAAAGACACTGTGAAAAACCTCCTAAAAGTAAAAGTCCTGTATTCAAAACTTTACTTAAGTAAAAGTATATCTATCAAACAAAAAGTAAAAGTACTTACTCTACAGAAACTATATATGTGATTTATGCTGGTTAATAAATAAATAATATGTTTGTAGTGTCTCCGTCCTGTAACCACGTATCTCTAACAACTTTTCATGAACTCAGAGAAACAGCCTGGCTTTCAGTTTTGTGACGATGCATTTTCCAACTGATCCAAGGCAGGTTTAAATAGTTTATTTAGCTTAATAAGTAGGAGAATTTTCTCAAGCTACAAAGGGACTCTTAATACTTAAACATAAAAAAACTAGACAGGAAGGACATGAACAATTGTAATCTGAAAAGTAACTAAAGCTGTCAGACAAATGTAGTGGAGTAGAAGTATCAAGTTGCATACATTGCATTATAAATACCTCAATTTGTGTTTGAGTCTAGTACTTGAGTAAGGGTACTTATATTCCACCACTGTATAATTAGGTAACCATCAAAAAAAAAGGTTAACAGCTGCTGTGACGGAGTACCCTCACTACAGTGGAGTATGTGCTTGGACTGCCATACTGATCCTGGCTCTGACTCTTTGGCGTTGCAGTTGAAGTTGCATGTTTGTACCCTGTAGACCCGTGTTCCAATCCAGGTTGACGGGGTGACTGCTTTTGCCTTTCACTACACCTGCTCAGTCAGAACCATGCAAATGTAATCTGAAATGTGTTTGATATTTGCGTGAATCTGGACGTCCAAATCAACTGACGGTCGGAGGAGGAAAGAGATTACTTTTAAAATATCGTTAGCTACAGGCTGAGGCTGGTAGCTAGAGGAATGTGCTGCAAGGGAGAGATGACCCTGTGAAACCCACAGATATAAAATAGATACATCTATGGTGAAACCCTTCCTGTCTAGCTAGATGCTGCAAAGCAATGCAAATGGCACAAGGAATTCTGAGGCTCAGGAACCATATTGGTTGTTTAAAATTGAAAAGCGAGATCCAAATTAGTTATGAGTAAATAAAAAACTTTTTTTAATATGGCATTTTGTTGGTAAGTGGCCATGGTCTATGTAGGAAAATACCCTGAAAGTTTGCACGTTCCATGATTGTAACACGGTGGTTGAAATCCACTGCACCACCATTTGTACGTTCCATTACAATCATGAAACGTACAAACTTACCAGGTATTATGCCTTACATACAGCACAAATGTTTTATGAACTGTTTATATCCCTAATATTTAACTAATATTATATAGGCCTATTCTATATTTATTTGTTATCATATTTCTTCTTATTTTCACATTATGCAAAATACTATTATATACTATTATACTATTATCTGTTTCATGTTCCCTTTATTATGTGTGTGTTTGTGTGTGCGTGTGTTTGTGTGTGCGTATCTTACGAGATATGAGGTCAAAGCATTTCTTGTCCTCCACACTGGGTTTAACCTGACAGGTGAGCAGGTTGAGTTTGGTCGGAGGTTTATTGGGCTGAGAGATACAAAAGGGGGGTGATCAGTATCAATCAATCAAACTAACCGAACATAGCGTTAGTTCAGGCAGGCAATGAAGTCAAGCTCAGCTCACAATCCCAGCACATCAGCTGACAGCACCCCATCTCAAAGCCAGTCACTTCAGATGACATCTCAGCTGACTCCTATCTTAGCATTCATTGGCAAATTCCATAAAAGATTCCTTGTTTAAGCAGTTTTAGCCTGCTGACCCTTGCTGCTTCATCTGCAAGCAGCTTGTAACCTGACGCCACCACAGCTCCTTCTTTCTGTCTCGAATTATTTCTGTTATTGATGCCTACTCTGTTCTGTACCCTGTGTCCTTTTCATTCATTTTCCATGATTGCACATGGATGGGCAGAGAGGTGTGCTCTCCTAGTTACCGCCAAACATAAGTTAGAGCAAATAGCAATTTATTTGATGAAAGTTGTCCTGACTGAAATCTTGATTTGTGATTGCGTTACAGCTGGCTGACAAACTAGTAAGAAGTCATAAGTAATTCAAAAGATATATAGTAACATTATTAGAGACTCTGCTATCAAATACGGACAAAGGATTGATTATAATAAAAAAAACAATAAAAGATTAAAATAGAACAAAGTCTAAAAATGTTTAACGTAATGTTGGAGGATCAGCCATTAAACTTTGACAGTATTTTTCAAATCTACCAACAAAAGAAGAGAATAAAGATAGTCACTTGAAGAAGACAGGAAAGATCAAATAAGTCTGAAAACTTGACTGAACAACACCCGTAGTGAGACAGTGCCTGTTAATGCTACACAAACACTTGCTGGAAAGCTACAGTCAGAAATAAAACAGAGAGGCAGCTGGTGTAAGATCTGATTTAATCCAATAGCTGACTGTGCCTGCTCCTTCTTTCCATTACTCCCTGCAATAAACTTGTTTTGTAGACGCATTGTTGATGCACAATCACTGTTAGCACCAACCTCTGAGACCAATACATTGCATTTCTCTGTGATTGCCTTGGTAGGCAATGTTGATTTAGCATCAGCAGCAACTCTGTGTGGCTCTGAAACTGTCAGGAGAGTGAAGAGTAAACAGTGTTGCATTGAACTGTTCATGCTTTAGGTATCTTTAACCCAAAAGCACCTGACTCTGAAGAACAACCCACATTAGCTTTCCTGCTAAAGTCTCCTCTTATCTAACTTACAAAAAACAACACGTCTTGTCCTGCACCTTAGGTTGTTGAACAAGCGACCAAACATTCACCAGGTTAGAAGTGCACTGCTAGATTACCGTAAAACTTTGATTAATAGCCCGGGCTTTTATTTGCTAAAATCACTGAACTGACCCTGCCTATATTTGCGACAGGCCTGTAATTCCTCTTGCACAAAACTTAAATAGGCTACTATGAAACAGTTTATTTAAACATTCAACAGAATATTACTTGTATAACAGTTATCCAACAATATCAAATACACGTCATTCATTTGATCTAGCTCCGACAGACGGGTTGCGTGCTTTTATTTTGAAGGCAGCAACGTAAAGAAAACAACAACACAGTGCAGGTGAGCTTACAGTAGCGTGAGCGATGGTGAGGTAACAGTTGTGAACTGAACATTTCCTCTTCTGCCACATTTTCCTCAACCTGAAACACAGACAGACACAGTTTTAGATGTACTACTAAAATTACTAATAGTGATGGTCAGTGTTTTAGTGTGTATTCTAATGTGTTTTTATTTATTTTTTGTCTTTTACCCGTCACTCTTCTTGTAGAGGAATCCTGTTCTTTCTGTCCCGTACTGTTTGTCTCCCAGCAGCTGATGCATACTGTACACCTGCTTAGGTAAAGAGTCCTACACACACACACACACACACACGCACACATTCATTTTCTGTTGAACAGTATTATAATATTCATTAGTGTGAGTGCTGGGTCTCTCACCTGGTCTGTGTGGACAACCGGCCTCAGCTGATCTCTGAGAGACACAAGCTGTCTTTTCTCCTCCTCCTGGCGCTGCTTCACCTGCAGACACACAACAGCTCACCTGAGCCGTTTTCTTCACATGTGGCTCAACAAATCCAGGCTAACACGCTGTGATCAGGCTGAAATGATCCTGTTAATTCTCATCCAGCTAATTTGGTTATTTATCACACAGTCAGAGGGTTGTTCTTTTAATGTTAGGTTAAGTTATTTTGGAAAAATGTGTGGGGATCAATAAAGTCGTATCTTTATAAATCATAATATATTTGTTAAATGTATTATATTTCATATTAATAAAATGAATCTGAAAAGTAACTAAAGGTATCAAATACATTTAGTGGAGTTAAAAGTACAATTTTTCCCTTTGAAGTTGAAGTTTAAAGTAGCATAAAACGGAAAGTACATAAAGTGTGTACTCACGTACAGTACTTGAGTAAACATACTTAGTTAGTTTCTAATACTGGAAACCTCTCTATACTCTGGGGGGATAGACACATGGACATAATTCTCATTTGATGTGTGTCCTGCTTTGTTACTGCTGTTATTTTGTTTGACATTGTCCTCCACAATGTTTAAACTGCTTCCACACTTTCATCACTTATACAATTAGTTGTTAAAAACTTAACTAAATGTTAATAGTTATTAAATCACCATACAGAGACTGATGTTGTGGATTAAGCAAATTTAATTGCAAGGCCATCCATCATCACGGTGTTTGGTAGATAATTTATCTTTAGTTTACTTTTATTAATAGATCATTTTACACACATAATTACAGTCTATACTTATTTATTCATAAATGTCTTACATCCATGTTTTTTGGGTCCATTTTTCCACAGTCAGACAGTCAGGTTGGTTTATTTTTAAGGGTACCTATCTTTTTTTGTTGAGTATTTTATCATGTATACTGTAGGTATTTAACTCTAGTGTATCTCTCCTACATGTTCTCATCTAAAATTAACATATCTCTAAGAAATGGAGTCATTTGCATCTGAAAATAATTTTAATGTGTGGGGTTTCACCCTAAAAATGCCTGTGAGTGAGCTTTTATAGGACTAACCTTCAGGACTTGTTGCTCTGACAACAGCTGCAGATAATTTTGATGATTGTGTTAAATTATCAATAATCAAATTAAGCTAACATTGTTATCCATGTACTTTGACTGCAGGGGGAGAAAATCTACCAAAACATAACGCCTAGATGCTGCTGTTCATCACAGCCACAATATGAAAGTGCACTGCTGTTCCTTGTTGTCATACCGTCGTCAGGACTCCATTCAGCTCCTCCATGTACTGCTTCAACCTTTGAGTGGTGGAAACACACTCCTGCAGGAAACTAAACACACATGCACACAGATACAGCAAATACAACCATGTCTGTTTACTGCATATTGGCTTGTTCGTGTGTGTGTGTGATCTTACTTGTTGTGACTGTGGTAGTGTTTGATGAGGTTCTGCAGCAGGTCGACTCCTCTCTTCGTCTTTATCTCGTTGACTTTGATCAGATACTGGGAGAGAGAAGAGTCTATTTATTGGACCGAGCGACTGCTGCACAAGTTGTTAGTGATGATTATGTTTCAGAGTAGCTGAGGAGAAGCGGCAGAGGGAGGTGAAGAAGTGTGAGGAGGCCCTGGATGAGCATTAAGAAGAGAAAGAAGAACCAGGAAAAAGAAGATGAAGAAAGAAGAAGAAGAAGGAAGAAAAAAGAAGAGGAGGAGAAAATCGATGAGGTAAAGATGAAGGATCAGGGAGAGGGGGGAGTCAAAGTGGGAGGGGGGATCACAGAAAAAGGTGAAGTCACTGACCTCACACATGCTCAGTTGGAAGGAGCGTCTCTCCTTTTCGAGCTCCTCTGCAATTTCTCCTCCACTCACCTCGGTCCTCACCATCCCATATTGACGAGCTAACTCCCTCTTCTCCTTCTCCACCTGCTTGCTACACACACACACACACACACACACACATACACACACACACACTATTTGAATCCACTAATTACATTACAGGTACTCCACACATACAGACTATGTGTGTGTTTAATCAGCTGTGTTTGTTTTATCTGTAACCTGTCTCCACTAACAGACAGCAAATTTGAGATAAGTGTACTTTACTTGAGCATTTCCAATTAATACTTTTTACTCCATCACATTTATCTGACACCTATAGTTACTTTTCAGATTTTGCTTGAAAAATAAGGTTATAAGTTACAACATGTTGCTAGCAGTTCCACCATAGAGGCCTTTCCCTTTTAAAGTTTTTAGATAGTTTCATTTAAATAACAGTTGAGGCCCAAAGAGGTAAAAGTACCTGATATTCACAAAATGAAGCAAAAATTTCCTCCAAAGTCCGGAAAATGAACAAAACTTTGTGTGTCAGAACTTTATTTTTTCCTTTCCCATCAATCACCTCATGACCCCTCAGATTTATCTTGTGTCCCTTTGAAGGGGCCTAGCCAACATAGGGGTGTTGGGAACCAGTGGAGTAAACTAGATAATATATAATATGTTAATGCAGTTAAAAGTAGGTATAACTGTAAAATGCTGCCTACACACTGATGGACCAGTTTTAACAATCTAATAATGCCATAATAATATATCGGTCACAAGGACTAAACAAGTAGTTTGATACTTTAAGTAGATTTTTACAGATAATATTTCTGTACTTTTATTTAATTAGGACGTTTACTTATAATAGAGTATTTGTATATTGTTGGATTGGTACTTTTAGTTGAGTAAATATTCTGAATACATCTTTACCACTGACAGTGAGGCTGCTAAATATCAGTGACACTGACCCGACATCATATGCTGCCCAGTGATATTTCTAGAGAAATATTTAAGCCTCCTGACATCACACAGGACTGTTTGTACATAATCATATCACGGCTTTGGCAGCAGTGGATATTAAATCCACAATACAGTCACATCAAGTATTAGCTTCCATTATCGGGAAGTGGTTTTACTGAAGTCTGATGGAGGCTCTGGAGGTTAAATGATAAATTTATAGTTGTTTGTAGACGCTTTCAGACCACTGGTCGTAGCGTACTTGGTGCATTAACATACACCAATAGTGTCCAGAACATTTTCAACCTCTAGTAATAAAAATGACAGTTACAACAAGTGAAATGCTCTGCTTCGATTTAGCTTCTTCATTTGATCATCAGTAATGGTAGATAAGAGCAGCTGTCCAAGTCAGCCCCCAGGTTATCGATGTTATAGGATCTGGAGCCCATGGTTATAGTAAGAGCTTTTTATTAATTGATTATTTATTGAAACAAACTGTCACGCACAGATTCAATTACCACATATACCAACATCAACTCTAGCCTCCAGCATTACCATGCATACATTATTAGTAATGGAGATTTGTCAAGGTTTTTCAATAAAGTAGAAAAGGTTTCCAGATCTTACGAAACATTCTGGTTTAGCCAAGAGTAGTATGCATTAGCTGTTCAGGTTTAAGATGTGCCATTACAGCATTCAGCCAGAGTTAATGAAATGGTGGTGGAAGAATCCTTGGTTAAGCGAGCAGTATCGAGACAAAGTAGCTTGGTTAGCAGTGATTTTTAAGTCCTCAGCGACCACTCTGAATATGCAACTCTAGTAGAGAAAGTATCCGGATTTCTTTCAGAGTACTCCATATTCAATGATTCTCGAAACATAGACAAGAACTTATCCAGTTTTCTGAAACCATAATAATGATATTCACATGCACAAACACACCAGAATACTCCAAAAACAAAAAATAATAATATAATAGTATCTTGTAAAAGATAATTCAGTGTGATCACTCACAATCTGCTCTCATAGTCCCTCCATGCTCTGTCAAAAGGCTTCTTCAGATCCTACAAAGACATAGATCCATTTAAATTATTATCGAACTTTAACACATTCTTCTTTTCATGATAGAATGTAAACACACAGATCCAGCCTCTGATCATGAACTTTACTACAAACAGGTGACAGACAGCGTTACCCCGAGGCCACAAGGAGCAGATATGATAATATTAATAATAATAACTTTTGTGACATGTTTAACAGTCCATCCAGTCTGACCTGAGGTCTGTTTATATGCATCATCCAGGTGACATGAAAGCAGAAAGTAAAGATAAAGTCCTCACCCCCTTCACCTCCCTCAGGTCTCCTTTAACCAGAGAGTCCAGGAAGAAGTTGATGTTGTGGAGCATGCTCTTTAACTACACACACACACACACACGCACACACACACACACACACACACACACACAGACACAGGTCATCTATGGTGGAGAAAATTAACTGTTGAAAGGCATCATGAGTAATACTTTACTGTACTGCTTAATATAAGCAACAGAAAGATGATGAGAATATTTATTTTTACAACTTTTGCACATCTGCTTGAAAAACATAACTGAAGTAACTTCCACTGATAGCCTATAGTAAGGGGCAACACACAGCATGTTGTTTGATGTTTAAAGGTTGATGTGCCTCATGCAGTTGATTCTTAATCAGAGGTTTCCACAATGGAAAATCATAGGTTCTCAATTAGAGTGTTTCTCAGTGGAGTTTGGAATAGACAGGGTAAGACCCAGTTGGTTTTTCATCAAGCAATTTTCCAATTTAAGTGTGTAAAGGACCGGAGCCAACTGGTTTTTAAGAAGGTCAGGGATTTTTCTATGGAGTCAAATTATAATTCAATAGATTTTTCCAATAGAGTATGGAATGGAACAGTAAACCGGAACCATGGGTTTTTAATTAGAGGGAGTTTTGAATAGACTAGTTAATCTAGTTAATTAACTGATGTTTTGTTAATTAGTTTAGTAAGACCAGATCAGCACTAATCATTGGGTTTAAAGGAGATGCTCTAAAGCTTATCAGGTGCAGGAGTTGTGACCTCTGATCCTGTGACATCATACTGCTATCACTGATGTCTTACCAGGTTCTTCATGGGAGAGAGGAGCTCTTTAGAAAAGTCCGCCAGTCGGCAGAAGGCAGAGCCAACCTCCGTCTCTCCATTAGAGTGACAGTTGACAGACAGCCTCTCCATCGAATGAATGTACTGCTCCAGGTGAGACACGTGGTCTGACAGAAAGAAGTAGTAATAATATTATTATAAATAATAATGCATTTTATTTCTATAGCGCTTCTCAGGATACTCAAAGTCACTTTACAATAAAATCAGTACATTAAGCACGTTAAAAAATAGGTGAAGCAATAAAATCAATACATAAAATGCATAAATACAAGGGAAACAATAAAACTAGCAAATAACAACAGGTGATTTTTAATATTATTCGAAGGTGAAGGCTAATCTAAAGAGGAAGCTATTAATGAGTGATCTAAATGTGTCAAGCATGATGAGGATGGTGAGTGGGCCAGAATGATAAGAGAGGAGGAGGTCATTCGTGACTTTCAGGAGGGCTGTTCAAGTGGTGTGTTGTGGCTGGTGGGAGTCTGTGGAATCCAGGTTGTAATGGTTCAAACTGGTTCTTAAAGGTAAGGTGGGTCTTGATTTGAGCAGCGACAACACGTCACAGAATGTTTGATAGGAAGGGAAGATTGGAGATAGGTTGGAAGGTGGACATGAT
>NC_060167.1:9425707-9427919 GCF_021292245.1 Micropterus dolomieu | reverse complement strand
AACTTTTGCACATCTGCTTGAAAAACATAACTGAAGTAACTTCCACTGATAGCCTATAGTAAGGGGCAACACACAGCATGTTGTTTGATGTTTAAAGGTTGATGTGCCTCATGCAGTTGATTCTTAATCAGAGGTTTCCACAATGGAAAATCATAGGTTCTCAATTAGAGTGTTTCTCAGTGGAGTTTGGAATAGACAGGGTAAGACCCAGTTGGTTTTTCATCAAGCAATTTTCCAATTTAAGTGTGTAAAGGACCGGAGCCAACTGGTTTTTAAGAAGGTCAGGGATTTTTCTATGGAGTCAAATTATAATTCAATAGATTTTTCCAATAGAGTATGGAATGGAACAGTAAACCGGAACCATGGGTTTTTAATTAGAGGGAGTTTTGAATAGACTAGTTAATCTAGTTAATTAACTGATGTTTTGTTAATTAGTTTAGTAAGACCAGATCAGCACTAATCATTGGGTTTAAAGGAGATGCTCTAAAGCTTATCAGGTGCAGGAGTTGTGACCTCTGATCCTGTGACATCATACTGCTATCACTGATGTCTTACCAGGTTCTTCATGGGAGAGAGGAGCTCTTTAGAAAAGTCCGCCAGTCGGCAGAAGGCAGAGCCAACCTCCGTCTCTCCATTAGAGTGACAGTTGACAGACAGCCTCTCCATCGAATGAATGTACTGCTCCAGGTGAGACACGTGGTCTGACAGAAAGAAGTAGTAATAATATTATTATAAATAATAATGCATTTTATTTCTATAGCGCTTCTCAGGATACTCAAAGTCACTTTACAATAAAATCAGTACATTAAGCACGTTAAAAAATAGGTGAAGCAATAAAATCAATACATAAAATGCATAAATACAAGGGAAACAATAAAACTAGCAAATAACAACAGGTGATTTTTAATATTATTCGAAGGTGAAGGCTAATCTAAAGAGGAAGCTATTAATGAGTGATCTAAATGTGTCAAGCATGATGAGGATGGTGAGTGGGCCAGAATGATAAGAGAGGAGGAGGTCATTCGTGACTTTCAGGAGGGCTGTTCAAGTGGTGTGTTGTGGCTGGTGGGAGTCTGTGGAATCCAGGTTGTAATGGTTCAAACTGGTTGTTAAAGGTAAGGTGGGTCTTGATTTGAGCAGCGACAACACGTCACAGAATGTTTGATAGGAAGGGAAGATTGGAGATAGGTTGGAAGGTGGACATGATGTCTGGGTTGAGACCAGGTTTCCTGAGGATGGGGGTGAGAGCTGTAAGTTTGAGTGGTGTAGGGACTTATCCAAGCGTGCGGGAGGAAATAATTATTAGTAGTGTTAGGAAGTAATATGTGTGTGTGTGTGTGTGTGTGTGTGTGTGTGTGTGTGTGTGTGTGTGTGTGTGTGTGTGTGTGTGTGTGTGTGTGTGTGTGTACCTTGTCCTGATGTGTATTTGGCTTTAGCTGCTTTCTTCATCTTCTGCAACACCAACCGGTCACTGTCCAGAACCTGAACACACACATTTAACAGAACATTCAAACATCTGAGATGTTCTAATTATCAGTATGTGAATATGCTGAATGTGTGTGTGTGTGTGTGTGTGTGTGTGTGTGTGTGTGTGTGTGTGTGTGTGTGTGTGGCACTAATTCACCTGCTGACTCAACACACACACACAGACACACACACACACACACACACAGAGGACGAGCTTTGTTCTCTGACAACAGACAGCTACATTCCTGTGTGAGTCTCATCATCTAAATCTCCACATGAAGCAGCTGAAGTCAGATGTCGCTGACTTTTAGTCCGATAATCAAAGAAGATATAAATTTGTCTATCCTCAGAGATTTTGCAGCACAGGTTATACTCAGATGTCTTTCATTTTTATAAATGGGTGTATCAGACCTTTTTCACAGCTGACATTTTGACTTTTCATGGTACAAAAAGAACAAGAGTTATTAATAATAATGGCTCCACGCTGTCCTACTAAAACATGACAGAGAGACAGAGAGACAGAGAGACAGAGAGACAGCAAGCCAGCGTGAACAATAACAGGACCCTGGAACAAAAGCAGCTAAATGGAATTCACCCTCCATTCATTTTGTTATTTACATCTGTGCTTTTCTTACAGTGACACTGTCAAAATGTCTGCTGTGAAAAAAGGCCTCTTGTTGGCATCAATGTGATGAAATATTTTGATTTATGAGGCATTTGATTCATTAGATTAAAAAAAAAAAAA
>NC_060167.1:9403600-9425607 GCF_021292245.1 Micropterus dolomieu | reverse complement strand
ACACACACACACACACACACACAGAGGACGAGCTTTGTTCTCTGACAACAGACAGCTACATTCCTGTGTGAGTCTCATCATCTAAATCTCCACATGAAGCAGCTGAAGTCAGATGTCGCTGACTTTTAGTCCGATAATCAAAGAAGATATAAATTTGTCTATCCTCAGAGATTTTGCAGCACAGGTTATACTCAGATGTCTTTCATTTTTATAAATGGGTGTATCAGACCTTTTTCACAGCTGACATTTTGACTTTTCATGGTACAAAAAGAACAAGAGTTATTAATAATAATGGCTCCACGCTGTCCTACTAAAACATGACAGAGAGACAGAGAGACAGAGAGACAGAGAGACAGCAAGCCAGCGTGAACAATAACAGGACCCTGGAACAAAAGCAGCTAAATGGAATTCACCCTCCATTCATTTTGTTATTTACATCTGTGCTTTTCTTACAGTGACACTGTCAAAATGTCTGCTGTGAAAAAAGGCCTCTTGTTGGCATCAATGTGATGAAATATTTTGATTTATGAGGCATTTGATTCATTAGATTAAAAAAAAAAAAACATTCCTTGGGTATTTTATCCATTAACAGTTTCTCAATAAATTTACAGAACATTTACTCTATCATGGCATGAGGAGAGGATTAAATCTGTACTCCACTTCCAAACATCAAGGGCTACATGTATCAACAATGCTTATTTTTACACATAGGATCTGATTTATCATTTCTTGAGGTGCAAAAAAAAAAAAACAATGGTAAACAGCTTAACAATTCCCAGATTAGATAGAATTAAAAATAGATTAAACAGTCATTATTATTATTGTACTTTTCATAGTAACAGAATACATACCTGGCTTAGTTAAGTTAAAATTCATGATACAGGAACGTTACAGATTGATTACAATTTCACAGATCTTTTACAGAGCCACAGGTGCTCAGTGATGCTGAGAAATACACATTAATTATATAATTTCACCCCCAAAAACTGATTGACCTTGTTTTACAAATAGCTTTACAAGAACTTCAAGAACAATATTCGACAACCAATCACTCATGCTGACATGGTTGACAGTAGAGTTGGGGTTTGTGTATCTCTATGAATTAACTTGAACTAATCCTGTCCCCAGTGTCTCCTTTGTGTAGTGTAACTGTTTATTTGAGCAATAGGTAAAATTAATAAATTTTTAATTTTCCCCATTTTGTATCTTTTTTTATCTTTAGACAGGCCACTTGAGGAAGTTTCAATAAAACTCTTTGGTTTAGTTTAATTTTATGAAACATTTTCAGCTTGGAATCATCACAAATGTCAAGAATGAGGTGAAGCATAAATTGAGACTTGTCTCCATGAATCCTCTGACCCAGTGCATGCTGGGAAGCCACGGACTGACACACTCAAATCCTCATCAGGAAACATATGACCACAGACCACGAAGTCTGGATTCACACAGTCCAGTTCATGAAATATAAATAGGGTGTTTAATGCATAACATTCTCAATAAAGTTGTAAATTCCCACTTTCTAGCTTCCCATGAATGCAGCATCAGGTTGCAGATTAACTCATATCCTTATTAATAATCAGCTCTGTGGCTCCTCCTCATTACCATCAAAAAACAATGAATAATGTGGATTAATCTGTTGCCGTGGTTACATATGCCAACTCCATTGGGGGTAAAAAGGGGGGCAGGGGCAGTTTGAGTCTCTGTTTTTCAGGTCAGTCGAACATCTGAAGTCTCCGGGTCAATGACTCCCCTGACCAACAGACAGTGTGTGTGCGTGTTGGGGGGTTTGAAGGGCCCCCTAACCAAACACACACACACAGAAACTGACATCATACAGCAGCGGAGCAACTTCACAGCTACACAAACTGTTTGATTTGTAGATGGACAGAAAATAGTTGGAAAATATTTTAATAATAGACTCATTGTTGGACTTCTGGTTGGACAAAACAAGACAATCAAAGTCACCACCCCCAAGGTTAAAATTAGCTATTAAGCGTAGAAAAAGTAGGTAATCAATGGTGAGTTGTCACAAACGATTTATTTTTACAAGGTGCTTCATGAAAATGGTGGGTTATTTATTCATTTTAAATTGCAGATGGCGTGGCTTATAGTATTAGTAGTATTTCAGAAATATGTTCATATTGTTACTGTATATTTACTAAGACTGGGTGACAAATTGTATTTCTCTACATGTAGGGGTGTTATAGAGATAGCCTACCTTAGGATCTCAAAAAAAAATTTAATCATGTTCCCAGGCAGTGTTTCTTTCAGCTCACAAAGTGCTTCGATCAGAGGTTAGGGTGTTGACAGTTGGACTTGTCAAAGTTATTTGACAGAGGCCGGATCTCTAGAGTCTATAGTCCCGCATGTGGTTAAAGGTTTATACAGAAACTATTTCAAAACAGAACCATAAAAACCTTCATCGTGCTTTTGTTGTCTTGAGTGTAAACTTTGACTTCAGCTGTTCAAGATATAATATTATTTAATCGTGTATTTGCTGTTAAATAATGAGAAGAATGTAAATGTAATTTTTAGAGAGAGATTAGAATGCTGGAAACTGTGCTAATTTTAATCTAGAAAACTAATACACAGAGGGGGGGGGACTTAATGGGGGTCCAGCAGCTCATTTTTGCCCCTGGGCCCCCAAGTAGTTCATTCCGGCCCTGGCTGAAGAGAAGAAGAGAAAAGAATGGTTCATCTCATTCATTAGGCTGGTGAAACCTCCCATAGTAGCCTACATTTCCGGTCCACCACTAGCATAGATAGGCTACTACTACTGGTACTGCTACCAATAGCCTACTAGTACCGACCACTACCACCCCTCTGTCATTACTGACCTCCTCCAGCAGGTAGACAGTGTTCCTGCAGCTGATCATCTTGGAGGTGAAAGAGGAGGTGGTGGGGGAGCTCCAGTCATCCAGAACCTCCTGCAAGAACTCGGGCACCGAGACGCACTCCGGCATGGTGCTGCTCAGCCCAGGACACAGCGGGACGGGACCGGAGCAGTCCAACAGAATCCGGGACTGACAGATCAACTGCACACAAAAGACTGAGGAAACCCAAAGCCGTTCCCCAGAGCCAACTATGATAAATAACCGAATAAGATTCCGAATAATTTAAACATCCATCAGGCGAAGGTGAAATAATTCCATCAGCGATGTTTCCACATTCCCACGGTCCTGTGAAGAAGATTTAGGCTAATAAAAACGATTAAAGACCTGATCTGGTGATTCCTCCGTCAGTGTGACTTCACTATATGAACTGCAGCATCAGCCGCTTCTTCCTCCAAACAAAAGGTGATAAAAATCCAACAGGAAATAAATCCTAACAGCACATATTCCACAGAAAACCCGAGAGAATAAAACACTGCCGGCTCATTATAGTGTTAAAACCAACGAGTCTCTCTCCGGTACAGCGGCTTCATTCAGAGACACAAACCCGCCCGGGTCTCTGTGTGTGTGAACCGGCTGACAAAGAGCGGAGCAGCTGAGCCGAGAACCGGACCCCCAGAACACCGGGAAGGGGTTCAGATGAGAGACCGAAATCGTCCTCTACTCTACTCTCCTTTCCAGGAACGGGTTCATGTCCTTTTTATCATCAGCTGATTTCTTTCTGCTTTTCCTTCTTTAATCAAACCGCATGGAGAGGCGCGTTCACGGTGCACGGCGGCGGGGCTCTGTGCCGCGGCAGCGCGCACTGCTGACCGAGCACAGAGGTGGACTCCTATGGGTGGACTACACTGTAAACCCCGTTACACCGGTGTCTTTTTAATTCATGTCAAATCTACTGAAGTGAGTTGAAAGAGGTTTCAGCTTCAATTAGATGTTTTCCAGACCACCTTAATTTTTTCATTTGTTGTATTTAAAAAAGGGGTTTAAAGTAGGTAGCCTATCTATGAGAAGAATGTTTTTAATAATAATTAATAATAATTTTAATTTTAATAATAACTTTCAAGCTAAATGCTAATGCTAGCATGTTCACAATATCCTACTAAAATGCTGATGTTAGCTGTTATAATCTGCTAGCCCTTTTTTTTTATAGTCTATGCTTTTAAATTAGCAACAAAAAGTACAGCTAAGGCTGATGAGAATGTCAGTATAGTTTTGCAGGTTTTTGGACAGTGTAAGGAAAAAGTATGTGAATCTTTGGAATTACCTGGATTTCTGCATAAATTGGTCATAAAATGTGATCTGATCTTCATGTAACCTGCTTAACTAATAGTAGTAGTCTGCTTAACTAATCCCACACAAACAAATACATGTTTTCATGTTATCATTGAACACACCATGTAAACATTGACAGTGCGGGGCGGAAAAATGATGTTAACCCTTGGATTTAATAAGAGGTTGACCCTCTTTTGGAAGCAATAACCTCAACGTTTGCTGTAGTTGCAGATCAGACCTGAACAACGGTCAGGAGGAATTTTGGATTATTTCTTTGCAGAACTGTTTCAGCTCAGCGATATTCTTGGGACGTCTGGTGTGAGTTGCTCTCTTGAGGTCATGCCAAGCATCTCAATCGGGTTGAAGTCAGGACTGACTGGGCCACTCCAGAAGGTGTATTTTCTTCTGCTTAAGCCATTCTGTTGTCGATTTAGTCCTGTGCTTTGGGTCGTTGTCCTGGTGCATCACCCATCTTCTGTTGAGCTTCAATTAGCGGACAGACAGCCTTACATTCTCCTGCAAAATTTCTTGATAAACTTTGGATTAAATTTTTCCATCGATTATAGCAACAGTACTGAACTTTCTCCATTTATAGACAGTTTGTCTTACCGTGGACTGATGAACATCAAGGCGTTTAGAGATACTTTTGTAACACTTTCCAGCTTCATGCAAGTCAACAATTCTTAATCTTAGGTCTTCTGAGAGCTCTTTTGTTTGAGGCATGGTTCACATCAGCCAATGCTTCATGAGAATAGCACAATTAAAATCGATGTGTGTTTTTTATAAGGCAGCTCTAACCAACACCTCCAATCTCATCATCACTCATCATTGATTGGACTCCAAGTTGGCTGACTCCTGATTAGGGTTGACATACTTTTTCTGCACTGTGAATGTTTACACAGTGTGTTCAATAAAAACATATAATTGTTTGTGTGGTACTACTTTAAGCAGACTGTGTTTGTCTATTGTTCACATTTCATGGCCAATATATGCAGAAATCCAGGTGATTCCAAAGGATTCACATACATTTTTTTATATTGGACAAATTGAAAGTTTAACCTGATGACTGCGTTGGATGAAAAGTTAAGGGTTTAAATCTATAGAGTTCTTCCTGAGGGGGACATGAATGTCCATCCAATATTTGTTGAAACATTTAACCACAAAACTTGAACCTCACGGTGGCACTAGAGGAAAAGTTTGGAGATCACCAAAGTCAGCAAAGGTCATCCACTGGGGATAGTTAATGTCTCTACAAAATTTCACTGCAATTGATCAAATAGTTGGTGAGATCTTTCGGTCTGTACCAATTGACTGACAGACTGAAGTTGCCATCCCCAGAGCTATTCCACTAGCTTGGCGTCAAATAACCAACTGTTTTCTTACCACAATTGACAAACTAGACCTCATACTGGTCTTCTGACATAATTTCCCGCCTAGTCTCAGAGGCAATGAGCCAACGTTTGATCCAACATCACGGAGTCTCAAAGGAAACAATCAGAGCGAGGGCCTATAAACAAACCATTTCTAACTTCCTGTTAATCTGAAGACGAGGATGATGTCTGACCGCAGTTTGATGTCCTGACTTTTATTTTACTCCCCTCACTTCCATAAGTCAGAATGTGTTTTATCATAAATTGTCTCATTATGAGAAAACAAAGTTTTCTGAAGATGAGGACAGGGTAACAGAGTCTAGTTCCTGTGGTTTGCCTCATCATGCTGATTGGTAAGGCAGACAGTATATAATTTCCTTTTCTCCAGAGAATGAACCTTTTAGATTTTAATGACCCAATGACCTAGCACAAACAGCTAAATCATCAGGATGTTGTTCATTAATTTAATCAACACTGCAGCCTCAAGGTGATGCTAGCAAGACTTTAGATTAATACATTAATTAACTATACAGTATCATAACTATAACCCAGAAGCATCTTGAAAAACAAAGTATTACATCTCTAGGAAATCTTTTGCGTTTTCTTTTCATATCAAGAACCTTTTATAGTCACAGTTTGATTTATCATGTATCAGGTTCACATGATGTGTGTGTCTGTGTTTACGAGCTTCCTCTAACTGCTTAGTTAGCTATTGAGCTCCAGCGTCCGTATGAGACGCCCTGTCTAGATCGGAAGCAGTAGCAGCTAGCTAGGTAGCTAGCTTTATTTTTATAAAATGTGTTGACAGCTCCCCAAAGCCCCTTACCCTAACCCTAACCGTGAGGTTAGTGAACATGTTTAGCTCAGCATTGGCCATTTAACGTTAGCTTGCCTCTCGCTTTAGCTACTACCTACCGGAGGTTAGGTCAGACTGTCGTTCGTTATGAAAAGATGAATGAGCGTTTGTTTACTTGCCCAACTTCTGGCAGTCGATTAACGTAATCATTTACGTCCCACTGCCATCACGTTAATTATAAACGCTGGCTGCAAACAGGTTACTGGTTTATTGTTGATCATGTAACGTTAGTTATAACGTTACACCGGGTTTGAGAGTCTGCGGGGTGTGTTGACCTACAGTAGGCTAGTTAATAAGCTGTCATTAATTGCATTGCACATTGCATGGTTGTGCTCTGTAAATGAAGGTTACAGTTACAGAATCCCTTACAGCTATGCAGTTTCATAGTTTGATCGCAGCAGGTGATACAACATTCATTATAACCACGAGTGACTTGAGACTTGACTTGGGCTCTAGCTTGACGTTTTAATGACTTGGAATCCATTCACAAGTCATTAAAATGCATTTTGGCATTAAGGCATCAAATCTATTTACAAAAGTTTATTTCATCCCAAATGTTGCAAATGAATATCTCTCTAATAAAGGCAGGAATGTGTGTTTGTATTTCAATTATGTCAAGAACCCCTCATCCAACTGACCTCACACATGGCGGGTGTGTTGCTGCGGACCCAAGGGAGTGCAGTGTCACATTTGGTGCAATTTGGACAGTCGACACATTCAGAATAAATAAACACTGAATAAACTACAGTACAGTGCAAGCCACTCCGTTCTGCAACAGCAAGGATGGGGATTACATCCACCGAGATAAGATTCCCAGATTGTGTACTGTGACAAAGGAGTACTGAGACAATTTTAGCTTAATGCTGCGGGATTTATACAGTTTTTCAAATAGATATCTAAAGTAGGCCTAATTGAATGTATTGTTTTACAGTTCATTTCCTGTAGACAGACATAGAGAATCACTGTTTCTGACTGATATTAATATTAATCATTAGTCATTTATATTAGTCGTTTATTTATTGATTTACTCAGAACAGCTAAAACTGAGATTCGTCATTCAGTTAAAAAAGGATTAAACAAATGAGTACAAAAGAGAAAAACAACTGCAGTTATGAGTCAAAACTGTACTTATCTATTTTATTTTCTTATTTACTTTCAAAATAAAAATGTGTGACTATAATTATATTTAATCAACAATATTACATGTATACAATAGAGTTATGTTTACGTTTAGGAAAGGTGCTGATTTATCCATTCAGTTTTGTGCTGTATGTCCAGAACACATCTGACCTGTGCTACGAGTTGCAGAGTCAAAACAATCTTTAATTTACACAACATAATATATGATGCAAATCTGCAGTAATGGGTGTCCAGTCATTTCCTCTGATGACGGATGAATCCCACAGTAAAACAGATCCCACATTATAGCTCCAATGAGCCAGGCTATGTTTATATAAACAGGTATGCTGGGTAATGTAGTGCAGTCAGTGTAAATATATTAAATCATGAGTTTTACTGATTGGTTCCATCAAAATCAGGTTAAATAAGACTTCAGTCCGTTGTAAACTAGATCAGAAACCTAAGACAGTCTGTGACACCCAGGAGGAGGCGACGAAGACTCCCCACAGGTTTCTTCATCCTTTGATAATGATGGCAGAGATTTGCTGCGGCAGAGTGTAGATAATGAGGCAGAGGAAGAGTGTGAGGATGGCGAGGATGACCAGAGCGATGATATACTTCTTGAACTTCTTCCAGATGATAAAGATGAAGGTCTTCATCGGGTTGACGAACCAAGTGAAGCTAGTGGTGGGACGACTAGAGAGAAGACAGGAGACAGTTTACACCTGTTAACACCTGGAGTCTACAATAGTCCAGACCGTAACTTTGAAATATATTATTTCTATTATCTATCTAAATTTGACTAACCCAGACTGCTGGTGCCTCATAAAAACTTAAGATAAACTTTTGAGTGTATTTTTGCATAGAACAACTATCGTAGATTAGGAAAGCACATTAAGAAAGGATCTCTTAATGTCAGGTCAGCAATGGTTCTCAAACATTTTCAGCTCAAGAACTAAAAGAGAAATCTGGTGTCTCCCTGGGACCAAAATTTACATAAATGCGTCATGAATTGATGAAAAATCTATATTTATAAAGGACACAACAAATCATGAATTTAAAATGCAAATGAAATGCATTTGTTTCATTATAAAAGTAAACAAAAACAACAATAATCTATTCTCCTTTCTGTGTCTCACCCCTTTCTCAACTCTCACCCCTCCAATCGTCCCTCAACACCAACATGTCTTTTCTTAATGATGCTGACCTGAATTTATTGAGCGTTAAAGTTTTCAACCAGCTGATCTATACTGGGCTCAGTTTTTGAAAGTGCCATTCTGAGTTCAAGCTAAGCATTTAGTCTGTTTCTGTATTTGTTTTTCAGATTCACACCAGTATGTGGTGCCAAATTGAACACATCTTGAAGGATTCTTTTGCAAAGACAAATATCTTATATTATACTCTCCCAGATACTGCAAATATTTCGTTTGGAGATACGGGTCAAATTTATTCATTTTCAAACTCTCATTACTGAGCTCTTCCCCACATAATACAAATTAAGGCATCTCCTCTCCATTACTAATGGCTTTGGTAAAGCCAACATTAATAAACTCGCCCTTGTACTTCCGTTTGGACAAAATAGGGTCGACAGTGACAGATCACAGACTATGGACATAAAAGTTCTGTATGAATATGTATGTGGACAGTAGATCAGGTTACGGAGAAGAGAGAGAACTCAACCCTATGTTTGGCAGACACGGGTATACAGGATTCAGTGTTCATGTGGACACCTGACTTTTGTTTTGAAAAATTGTGACCCAGTGTGTGTGTGTGTGTGTGTGTGTGTGTGTGTGTGTGTGTGTGTCGTACTTTGGTTTGTCCAGAGGCTCTGGCTCCTTGCGGGCCCGGCCCACAGGGTTGGCCTCTGCCTGCTCTAACGTCACCAGTTGAAGCTCCGCCTCCACCTTCCCCTTCACACACAAACACAGTTTCAGTGTTAGTCACCACAGATATTCAAACTGGACTTTAAATTAGAATTAGTATTTATATTTGCATTAACATAAAAACTGTAAATTATGCAGTGGAAACTGTTATTCAAATAAAGGCCAGTCTCTTATAAAGGCTTGGTAACACGCATAAAGGAGAATGGGATTACTTGTACTATAATTATCACATGGTAAATTCAGTGTAATGTACATTAAACTCACAATGTCTCCAACAGCTCTACTGGTTTGGTTTTGGCTCCGTTTTGTACTAAAACTCTACATTTCTATGGAATAATAATCTTTGTATGGTAAAAAGATGTCAAAAAGTCAGATCTTAGCTGCTTATATGTATTTACTGTGCCTTGCCTTTGTCGGGCATCATTTGTAGCCTATAAATTTTGTACCATTAGCAGGAAAGTGTTGCCGCTGCTGTCGGTGTACTCAAGGTCCTCCGGTCGCATCTGGCTCCTCCTGTCTTTCTGCTTCTTCTTCTTCTTGCTTCCCTTCTTCTTGGCTGCCTCCTTCTCCTTCTCCTCCCTCTCAAAGTCCTTAGCTGTCTTCATGCGGGTCAGCGGCCACCAGCCCTTCATCTTCTTGGCGCGAAAGATGGAGAATCGAGGGCTGGCCCTTTCCTTCGCCATATCAATCGTACACTTACCAGATGACTTTGCCGCTCGCACCATGTCACTGAGACGTAACTCTATGGAGCCTGAAGGAGCAAGAAGAAAAGAAGGATGATGAGGAAGAATGTTAGTATCATAAGTAGGCTTTTTGCTCTGTAATGTATTGAGGATATACTGGTTTTGGTGAAGCTTCTTATGATGCACCCTGAAGCTTGAATGAATAAGCTGCATGAAAAAAGGTCCATGTTTAGCCCACTCTGAAATGTTAAATTTAAAGGGACAGTTCATCCAAATTACAAGCAAATGTATTTTGATTTTATTCGTCCATGTTTGTATCTGTAGCTGAGATTTCTGGGTTGAATGGAGTTTTGTTGTGCTGCTGACAGTGTTTTTACAGTAAGGTTTGTGAATCAAAAAGTGATTATGCTCTGCATTTACTGATATACATGTGTGTTTGAAAAACAAGTGTTTTTGTGTTTGAAAAAAAACTTCAAAAATAGAAATGACTGTTAATACAGTATATTTCAGTTTGAGAGTGGCCAGTGCAACAGCATTAGTGACATAAAAGTAGACAATGTACTGAAATTAAAACAGCAACCGAGAAAAATGGGAAAGCTTTTCACTGAAATATGCATATAAGCCTGTTTCAGTCAAGGTATTGTATATATTTGAGAATTTGTGGTCCTGTCTGTGTGTCTCACCCAGGAAGTCGTTGGCACCGATGCGGTCGTAGTCCCAGACCTGCAGTGTCAGAACAGCCGGCTGTCGAAACTCTGACTCATTCAGAGAGAAAATGGACTCCTTCTTCTTATACACCACCTCTTTCTACAGGACGACAGGAGATTTATTTCCACTAACAACCAGACTACAGTGTTAATTACAATAGGAACAAACACCACTCTGATCCACTAGGGAAACTTATATATTGACATTTCTTGTGTACAATGGAAACATGATCTTGATGGTGACACTGAGTGTTGAAAGAACGGATCAATTAATTGGTTAGTTGAATGACAGAATATTCATTGATATACTCTTTGACATCTTGTTATATGATCAATCATTCATAAAAAAAACTCAAAGCAGTCTTTGGGTGTCAACTTCTCTGTCAAGGAGCTATTTCTTATTGTAAACTGAAAATCTTTTGGACTGTTAATCAGACAAAACAAGACATAAATATGTCCCTGTGAATTCTCTGAACTGCAATGGACATTTCACTATTTCTGGACATTTTATAGACTAAAATTAATGCTTAAACATAACAAGAATGGACAGGTTAATCAAAGAGAAGGAAAATAATCAGTTGTAGCCCTAGAGGCACTAGAGAAATGGTCAGGAAATCACTATAATCATCTGGATTCATCTAGGGATCAGTGGAAATGTTCACCATCAGCAGGTCCAGGTATGTGTATGTATGTGTTTGTGTACCTCAGTAGGGAGGTAGTCAAAGCGGAACACAAATCTCCAGTTGAAGTTTCCTTCCCCAGTAAGAGAGCTGAAGTGGACGTCAGTCTCCTGTTTTTCTCCTTCCAGTCCTTTTATCCAGCTGCACAGACAAGAAAACTTAATTAAACAGAGCCTTCAAATCACTAAGCCAAACACCCCATTGTTACTGTTGCTTCACCTCTCAGGGTTTCTACTATCACAACGCACACATTCAGTTTACACTGATAAGAGAAGATTTATCATCAAAATTATAGTTATCTTCCAAACAATGGGTTATTTATTTAAAACATTTAAAAAGATGTGATTTTGTTGAACTGTCGACTGTAGTATGCGTTGCTTGAAGCTGACTTTGAAGCTAACTCATTTTGAAACAAGAACAAGAACTGTGAAAGGGTCCTCAATTGATGAAACTTGTAGAAGAA
Source organism: Micropterus dolomieu (assembly GCF_021292245.1). Classification (NCBI taxonomy): domain Eukaryota; kingdom Metazoa; phylum Chordata; class Actinopteri; order Centrarchiformes; family Centrarchidae; genus Micropterus; species Micropterus dolomieu. The sequence goes on along the minus strand of NC_060167.1, from coordinate 9,413,683 downwards.
ACAGCAATCGTTCTTTTATTGTGTATAGGTAATCAGTCTTCCATCATAAGTATGATATAAAAAAATTAAGATCATCTTACATACTGTACTTTGTATGTTTAGTATATAACGGTTTTCATATTTAATAGTACAGGTGAAAGGACTTTTAGGATGAATATGTTTGATGAACATAACACTATCTCAGGAATGTTGGCTGGAGTTACAGTAGTGAAAATTTCTTCCTGGGTCAACAGTAGGAAATATTTTCTTGTTCATCGTCATCACTGATATAATATAGAGAATTAAGTGTAGCCATCAAATATATGTTGAACTGCTAAAGGTGCATGCACCTGCCTGCCTGTATTACTCATACATTCCTGCAAGGGGGGGCGGCCATTGTGTAGATAAGCTCTCTGCCTCCACCACACAATGGCACTCCCATTTGTGCGTACGCTCTGGTGCACATGGGTCAAGATGAGCTTATCCTTCTCAGATTTCAGCTCGTAAGATGTCTCCTGATTGATGTTATGAAAAGACAACATTGTTTTTAAGTAGAGCCAATGTTTGTAGAGAAGGCTGGATAAGAAAACAATGGTGTTGATTGGTAGATGGGAGAAATTTGGAAGAGAACCGGGACAGGCTCCAGGTAAAAACCACACAGTGGTCATGAACAGATCTTTTTCTAATGAGTAACCTCACAAAATACTAGAGTATGAAACACTCCCTGGCCTTTCACATAACGCCAGGTTACCACAATAGATTGCAAGTTAGCCAGACATCCTAACGATTACAGCTCACATTGCAACAAACACATTTTTGGTCTTTGATGTATGCAATTTTGGAGAGCCAAAAAAAGACACTCTCTACCTCAAATTGATTTATTTTAATAATTTTAGAGTTTTGAGGAGATTAAACCCTTCAGAAAAACTCCAACATTTGAGAACGGTTTTGCACAGTCAAAAGTCTTGTTTTCCTTTTGTATCCTGTTAAAAGAAAAAAAACACAAATAAACACAACTATGTACTCTCTTAAAAGCAGGGTATGCACATGTTAAAAACAACAAGCATCACATCTTAGCTACTTTTACTAACCAGTATTATGAGATACTTTCATTCTACATTCTGTTCAAAAGCATAAAATGATTTATGATGTGACTCATGTTTTCAGGTGGCTTTTTTACGGTCCCACATATCTGCCTAACTGTGTTAAAGCTCCACAGCTTCTCTTATGTTACTGACTCTTGTAGTATTAATGACTGAAAAAAGGAAAACTCAGAAAACCATTTTTTACGAGGTTTTCTCTAAATGTTACTCGCCTCCATCCGCTCCATAATTAAAAAATAAATCTGCAATGGCTCTAATATGCTGTCGTACAATTCACCGATTTGGAAGAAATTATTTAATATTGTAATATTTGGTATTGTACATGTATACAGCTATATGCCACTTCTCAAATATATCTATATACAACTCACCAAGAAGCAACTTCAGATTTGAGCAACTCGTTATGCTTACTATTAACCTTGCTTATATTTTTGGCATTGTTCATATTGGTGGATATCTGTTTATTTTATATATTGCACCTTTACTTATATTTTATATTTTCACTCTTTCCTACTTTGTACTGCTGCATAACAATGGCCCTAAATAAAGTTCTATCTTCTCGTAATTGCAAAGAAGCATGTAAATGTGCGTGTGTGTGTGTGTGTTTGTGAATCTAACCCTTTAACATAGATGTCAGATGATGGTTCACCAGTGAATATGTTGACGTCGTCCAGAAACACGTCATCAGTGTTCCAGATGATCACACGCAGCTCGTACCTGTCGTCAAAAACAAAGGTTACGTATTGTACCTCCTCTATTCTATTTTACTCTACTTAATAGTGTGTTGACCTACTGTTCAGGTAGGCGGGGCTTGATGTCAACAGGGGATGGAGCTGGGATATCAGTAGGAAACATGTCCACCCACATATGAAGGTAACCCTGGAACACACACACACGCACACTGCTGAAGACATGTAGTAATACCACAAGCTGCTGTTGTTTTGACTGTTTGTACTGTTGTTATTGTTTATGTTGTCGTTACCTGTGGCAGTCCTGGTTTGTCCTGGTTCAGCAGAGACCGGATTTCCACGTGCTCTGGGACCAGAGGAACGGCTCCGGGAAGGAACTCGTTCATCTCCCCCCAGCGGTGCAGCACGCTCAAGGCTGCATGCTCCTCCATCTCTTCCTCCTCCTCTGGGGAGCGCTGGTTCTTCTTCAGCAAACCTAACAAAAACAACAACACTGCTGTATAATACAATACTGTTACTGCTGATAGTCTTGTAAGAGCTGGTAGGTTGCTGCAGTATGAGGAGAGCAGCTGTAGTCCAACACTGACAGTAGAAGTAGCAGCAATAGTAGAACATGTACTGGTAGCAACACTAGTAAAGGTACATGAAATTGTATATATGGATAATTATGGATTAATCTCTGCTACTTTGTACATAACTTTCATCATATATCTATCTGTATATAGAATACATAATCTCCTCTACCTTCAGGTACTGCATCAGGTGGTATCTTGAAGAGTCTGTTGAGGACTTTGACCTCAGATGTTCTGTACTCTGGAGACTCGATGCCGTTCTTCCTGCAGAGCTCAGCCAAGATGGCAGACGGTTTCTTCCCATCGCGCCACTTATTGTAACCGTCACTGGAGAGGGAGAGTCAAGTAGACTTAACACATAGAGTTGTTCCTGTACTAATATTTCATAATTCTACTATTAATGTGTCTTAGTTTTGGCACTAAATTGTCATAATACTGGTTCTAACATGTCTCGGTACTGTTCTCACGTTTTACTACTAACGTGCCACATATTCTAGTTTTGATACTATTGTGTGGTAGAGCTAGTTCTGTGAGTGGTAGTTTTTGGTAGTAATATGTTCTCCTACTACTGGTCCAGTGTGTCACAGTTCTATTTACATGTCACATTTTTACAACTAACATGTCATAGCTCGGACTCGCTGTAGTTCTGCTACTAACATGTTGAAGTTCTCTAACTAGCATGTCATTTTACTGGAAGTAACACTTCTTAATTTTGGTCACTGAAATGTCACATTCATTTTTCTAACTTGTCCATGTTCTGGTTCTTACATCTTTTAGTTGTTGTACTGGTAGTTGAGCCACAGTTTTCATACTAACATATTATAGTTTTGCTAGTTTATGCTGTTGTGTTGTAGTTTTGGTACTAGTATGTCCTATTATTTGGTACTATGTTGTCTAACAAGTTCCAACATGTCACATTGTTTCATACTAACATGTCATAGTTCCAGTATCAACATGTCATTGTTCTCGTTCTAATGATTTTTAGTTGTAGTACTGATGTTTCATAGTTTTGGTAATAATTTGTCATAGAACTGCTTCTAACATGTTTTAGTTCTGAAACTACCGTGATGTAGTTGTGGTACTAACGTGTCATAGTAAAGAGCCAGCCCGCAGGAGGCTCTGTGGCGGCTGTAGAACCGGTTCTCCAGGTCAATCCGTGTCTCGCCGATGACATCATCAGCCCCCACAAAATCGTGGTCCATCACTGTGATAAGCAGCTCTGTTTCCAGTGGGAAAGACGTTGTGAATTCAAACACCCTGAAAGACAGTGACAAACATACCAGTCAGACAGAGACAGAGAGTGATGGACGGATACAGGTAGACTGACAGGTACTGACTCTCCAAACGTGGGGTTGAGCTGTGCTGGGATGTATCGATCTTTGGTGTCCTGACGCTGTTGTCCAACTCGGACCACCAGATATGGGTCGGCTTTACCATTCGGGTCTGTGGGAGCCAGAGTGGTGGCCTGCAGGATAAAAATAGTAAAAAACACGGTAGAATACAAACAATGTACCTAACTAAGTTTAAATTTGTTAAAAAGCCAGTTGTATAAAGCCAATTTGTTTAACCCATTAACCCATAATATAGCTGCAGGCAGGGACATTGTGAATGGCAGAATGTGAATTTTGTACTTTCTTGCATTAAAATGGCTGCTTTTTAGCAGCCATCTCTCATATCTCAGATGTCTGAGCATGTATTTGTAAAAGAGATTTAATAAAATGTTGGAACAATCAAGTGACAGAGACAGGTACCTTGAGGATGTAAATGCGGACCAACACTTTAATTGGTGTGTTTTGTGGGATTCCACTGGTAATCTGACAATTGGTGTCTTCTTCATCTCCCGACTCAATCGGATAAACCAGGAAGGAGCCCTGGGGATGGACAGTAGAGAGTAATGAACACTTCTCTGCAGTTACAGACAGACAGAACGACAGCTCTCCATCCACAGTACCTTGTATTTTCCCATCAGCCTCTCTTCTTCATCCTCCTCGTCATCCTCACCACTCGCTTTGCCTTTATACAGCGGGAAGATCTTCAGCCAATCTTGAAACTGACTGAACTCTGACTCCAGATCACCTCTGTACAGCTGAACACACATACAAACACAAACAGAGGAAGAAACTTTGATGAAGAAAGATTGTGTTACTCCCTATCTGTTCTGCCTTCACTTGTCTGTCAACTTCATGATATGGACTCTCTGGAAAATGATGTTCTGTCTTAAAAAGGTTCATCATAACTGAGACCTCATCGGGTACCAGAATCAGGCTGGGTCCAAATTATATTCAGTATAAACAGGTCTATGGTACAGATGCCAGTCACAGATACAGTATGTGTGTCAAGTCCCAGGTCCGATCCGAGTTCAGTGTGTCTGTTCACTACTTTTTGGATCAGGCGTAATTATCTCTGGGTCTTTTCAGAATGGGTCTGACTGTTTTCACGGTTTATTCATGAGAGAGGGTACCAGGCGATCAATCAGATGGATTGGTATGGTGGCAGCAGTAATGCACACATTATACCAGTCTGACGTGATAAAGAGGGAACTGAGCCTGAAAGTGAATGCCTTGATTTGACCCTCCCACATGGTCCTGAGCTCTGGTAAGTGACTGAAAGAATAAAAGCACTTTCCTTTGCAGGATTTCTAGACTCAGTTTAGGGACAAGGCGAAGATCCTCCAGGAAGGGATGGAGGATGTGGCTGGGGACAGGGGCACCTGGGCTGACTTAGTACTTGCTGCCTTTTGGACCCAGGCCTGGATTAGCAGCAGAAAATGGATGGATGGATTTGGGTAGTACCGTTTTGGATCAGTTCCCAAAGTTTAGATGCATGATGACAACTACAGCTATACTTTCTGTTCTGGCAGCTTCTTGAAGTAGGAAATTATAACTTTAATGTTGTCCAGTCTCAGTCAAGTACAGTATGACAAACAGGAAGCTTACTCTCTACGTTTGGGTCATTTTGAAAGAGGCAGTGTAATCTCCAGCAGAAATTCTCATATTGGGGCAACCGTAGATCCTGCCTGGATTTTACACCTCACTGTTGCGCTCAGTATCAGGATTATTTGAACTATAAGCTTGTTTCCCTCTGATCTTTCAACACATCTAATCAGATTACAGTTAGCTGGAAAAACTACAAAACAAGCTGACAGAGACACAACATTATCCCACTGGATACGTGTTGGTGACAACCTAGTGAATCAGTCAGATATGTATTCTTCTTTTAGCTTTTGCTTGGTCTCCACTAAACACTGAAAAAACTATATGGGCAGGTATTGTACAGTGGCTTCATCAGAACTTGTTTGCTGAGAATAGCTGCTGCTGTAAATAATAATAAAGTGATCATTCTCATTGTTCACAACGGCCAGAGACACATTCTATGCACATTACACATCACATTCAATGTTCTTCTATTGCTGATGTTGGTGTAGCCTGGACTGACAGACTGGACTGTAAACCATCAATCACAATGACCTCACACCTTTAGTGTGGCAATCTTCTTGCGTTTGGGAGGCTCAATCTCCACCACCACAACCTCCTCGTCCTCCTCCTCTTCGATGTTGGCCATGGTCAGATTCCCTGGATCTGAACAAAAAAGAAATTCACACTATCAACACTAACTAATAAAATCCGTTAACACTGTTTTCACTCATGTTTGTTGTTGATATTTCGTTATACAGATATCTTATTGTTCATATTTTTAATTCTTTGTTTCTCTCTTTTTTATTGCTATTGATTCACACACATCACATCATGCTGCGCTTCATCTATCTAGTATTTACCATGATGTTTTATGTGATCAACCCTGCACATATTTCAGTGTGCTTTCGGTCTAGTCTGTTTGAAGGGAAATTTTAATGCAGAATATAATGATATTACAATAGTGTGCTTCCAACTCTGTTTCAACAACTTGGGGAAGGTCCTTTCCTGTTTCAACATGACAACACCCCCGTGCACAAAGCCAGGTCCATAAAGAAAGGCCTGCACAGAACCCAGACCTCAACCCCATCCAACACCTTTGGGATGAACTGGAATGCCAACTGTGAGCCAGATCTTATCACCAACATCAGTGCCATCAGCAAATCCCTGTAGCCATATTCCAAAATCCAGTAGAAATTCTTGTTGATTGTTGATTTTAGTTTTGACACAACTGGCTGCACGCATACTTGGACACATTACATTTCCATGTAGTGTACATATTTATTGGAATACTGATCAAACTGAGATGAGAAAAAGGTAAATGATCTCGTTATTAGTAGAGAGAAGTTGGTGTGTTTGCCATTCACTTCAGTAAAGTTTATCAGACAAAAAGTGACAAATTATTTGACACACCGGGTGCGTCTGTATGAGACGCTCTGTACAGCCAGTAAGTGCCAGCTAGCTACATTTGTGTTAAAGGTGTTGACAGCCCCCCGAAGCCCCTACCCTTACCACAACCATCAGAAATGTTAGTACCTATACCTAAGTCACTGACTTTATGCATGCTAGCAGTTAGGGTTAGCCTCCTTTGTGTTGCTGCAACGTGGCAAACGTTTCATACGGACGCTGAAGGGTACCTTTAGCGTAAAATCCTTACGCTTTGTCACGCTGTCTGAAAGCGTCAGTTATGACACACTGAGATGAGAATGCGTGTGGACATGAAAGGAACTGCAGTTGATTACACTAGACTGCAGATTGGAAATATCGCCTTTTGTAACTCATAACTCAAAAAAAATTTTTATTTTTTGTATTAAACAGACAAATGTGGCATAACAATATGAAGTAGGATTCCAAACTCTACCTGTCTCTGCTTGTTCCTCCATCTCCTCCTCCTCAGCAGCCTGCAGACAGTCAACACATGGTTAGTAAAGAAGTGATGTATTAATTACTGTAGTTGTATATTTTTATTTTGAATCCTCGAGTTTGGCATTTTGGCCGTCGCCATCTTGTTAGGAACTAGACAAGAGGGTGGAGCTAACCAGCTTTGTTAGTATAGTTCATCCATAATTCACATTAACTGTGCTAGAAATTGGGATGCTAATTTTGCCAAGCGAAAAGGCTTAAAACAAAATGTACTTACTGGGAAAAAATTAACAACCGAGTGTCTTTTAGTACAACTGATTGTACTGATTCTTACTGCTGAATCATTAATAGCTGCAAGCATGTAGGCCTATAGGCTGTATCAGGAATGTTTGTCTTATTATTATAATAAGAAAAATATATTTATTAATATTATTATCATATGTAGCCATTTTGCTACAATTACGCTTCACACAACAGCTGTTTGCGATCTGTCCTTTCTTTTCTCCGTGGGAGGGAAGAATTTTGAAAAGTGGCGTGGCGCTGCGGGGAGCCCCCAGCTGCAGTACTGCATGAATCATGCGTAATATCCAGTCAGACAGAACGATCACGAACCGTTTACAGAGCGTCGGCCGTACAAGCGACACAACCCGTACCGGAGAGGGAGTGGGGCAGACTAGGGACAGGAGACCCACTGCAGACAGTCGGTGATCGTTCCCTCCGTCTGGATGAAGTCTGACGCTCCTGAATTTACGCATGGATCCATGATGATAGAGAAATATAGAAATTAATGCCAATAAAGCATGATGTCAATATTTTTAAATATCACAAATCATGCTTTTAGGGGAGCTGATGTCTTCTTTAGGGGAGCTAAAGAAAGTAGCCCCCTGGCTACCCCGTAGTTCGCACGCTGTATGTTCACATTTAGCTGTGTAGCAACTTATCAGACACTAGTCACTCATGTCCTAAAGCCTACCCTGCTTTATGGTATATTATTTGGAACATAATGTACTAAATTAACATCATGCTGTATTGAGGAAGACTTGAAATTAGCATTTTAGACCATAAAATCATTATGAAAATATTTATATAGATAATATATCAAGTTAGAAGTAGGGTCCTTTCCTAATCTGATTTATTTGTGAGTCACCCCCTGATGGCCATTAGAAAGAATGCAGGTTTAAGGCACTTCCACATTGGCTTCACTTTTCAGACCCAGAGGTTCCACATCAGTCTCACCTTATTCTCCAACTCTTTCATTGAAGCGTAGTATTTGGACCACCAATCCAACTCCTCCTGTTCAGGCACCTCTTCCTCTAGATCCTCACCCCTCTTCATGAGCTTCTTCATAGGAGCCTGAAGGGGCAGGAAATAGAAGTGTAAACATCAACTCAAGGACAGTTTTTTGGTTTTATGTTTTTAACATAGAGAGGAGAAAGAGCAGGAGACTGATATACGTACATTAACTAGCTTTATGGGGTTGATGGGAATCTTTGAAAGCTTAATTGGCAAGTTGCTGAGTCCGATATTTTTCACTGACGTCAGAGGGTTGACTGGCATCATATTCTGCTTCACTGGAGGGATATAAAGAGAAACACAATAAAGCACAGCAGGTCTGTCGAAGTTAGTATTTTTCCACCAACACAAGTCGCTAATACTAGCAGGAATAGCTAACTAGTACACTAGCTCAGATACAGCAGTGACATCTGGTCCTGGGAGATCTCTATCAGTTCGGCTAACTTTAGCAGCTTTGTCCTGCCTGTCTCTTTATTGGATTTGAGGATGTTTAGCCTACCTGCAGTTCATTTGTCAACTGAACAAACTTAGTCCTCATCCTCAAAGACTTGTAAAACATAATATTTGAAATTATAAAAAACTAAGAATATATACTAAAATATTAGGGCTAATTAGCTAAACTAAATCACAAGAACAACGGAATCAAATGTTCTGGAAACATATCTATAGTATATGTCTGAATGTAATATGTATATGAAAGTACACTAAAATTAATTCAGAACAAATATCTCCAAATACCTTGAGGTGACTATATTTTCAAACTCCCAAACCAGGACTATTAAAGCTGAGCAATAGACAGCTAGATTTTAAAGTATCCAAAGGTGGATCCCCCAAAACACATATTCATATGCATTGAGTGCCTGGGCAGAGTACACACAGGTAGGCAGGAGGGCCTCAGATGGGTCTGATTGTTCACTTAAAAGAGCAGGTTCATAAAGCGGTGTTTATGTTTTTATATTAGGTTAGGGAATAATGAGTGGGACAGAGCATGATAAACTCTATGTGCACAAAACAAGTTAAAATATTATAAATGTGGGGAAACCAGGACAATTTGGTAGTGGGAACCGGGAAAATCCAGACAAACCAGGACGCTCACTATAAACTATCTATCTACATTACTATTGTGAATACTACTTCCATTACTTCCTTCATAGCTCTTACCCTTTGGTTTGGGTGGTGGTTCTTCCTCCTCGTCTGGCTCCCCCCCGACCTCACGTGGGGCATAGTGCATGAGGCTCTGAACCACGTGGGTTCCGACCAGAGCGAGCCGACCAAATGCCCGATGCTCCACCACAAACAACATTAAAGGCGGGTGGAAGTAGGCCTGCTCCGGCAGCTCCTGATTGGACCAAACACAGGAATAGTTAGCCGTGTCTCTACTCCTTATGAATGCAATGGATACACAAAGTGTTTCCTCCAACTTCAGTACAGTTGCATTTCTTTAAACCAGATATGTGGACCTATAGCCAGAACTAATTACAGAAACTGACCACGTCGATACAGCGGACCAGCTCTTTGAAGTTGGGGTGAGTTTTGTAGCTCTCAATCTCTTCAGACTCCAATTGTCGCCCTGCACACTCCATCCTCACGAAGGGTCGCGTCACCTCAAACAGCTCCACCCGCTTCAGTTCTCGCAGACCCCAGAACAGCACCTGAACACACAGACGCAAAT